>NC_071261.1:9241575-9349075 GCF_023375685.1 Ictalurus furcatus
TGTGTAGGTCTACAGTCTTGTCCCTGACATCCTTGGAGAGCTCTTTGGTCTTGGCCATGGTGGAGAGTTTGGAATATGACTGATTGATTGCTTCTGTGGACAGGTGTCTTTTATACAGGTAACAAACTGATATTAGGAGCACTCCCTTTAAGAGTGTGCTCCTAATCTCAGCTCGTTACCTGTATAAAAGACACCTGGGAGCCAGAAATCTTTCTGATTGAGAGGGGGTCAAATACTTTTTTCCCTCAGTAAAATGCAAATTAATTTATAAAATTTTTGACATGCGTTTTTCTGGATTTTTTTGTTGTTATTCTGTCTCTCACTGTTCAAATACAACTACCATTAAAATTATAGACTGATCATTTCTTTGTCAGTGGGCAAACGTACAAAATCAGCAGGGGATCAAATACTTTTTTCCCTCACTGTATATATATATATATATATATATATATATATATATATATATATATATATATATGTGTGTGTGTATATATATATATATATATATATATATATATATATATATATATATATATATATATATACACACACACACACTTACAATTAATCAAACAAATTCAAGGGGAAAAAAATGAGACATGTCGTGGATGTTGTCATCCAAGGTCACACAGATTACATGACTTCCAGTGAGTCACTGAATATCTTTTGTATAAACTGCAATAAATATGGTCTAAAATGGTGGAATGCTTACAAGTGAATAGCAATGAAATAATTACATTTGGACTAGATCTATGAAGGAGCTCGCACAAGCATTATAGTCACTTCATGAAGGACAGATTTTCATTATGTCATGTATGCAACGTTTTTTTCCCCCAGTGGCTCCTCTCAGTCTATTCATGATGTGAGTGTGACAATAATCAAGGCTGTGGAACTGCAGAAAAATCGGATCTATACACAGAGCACAGCTGTCCTTTTGAAACAGGTACTAAACTGATGTGCTAAATAGTTTATTATTAATATACACATTCAATTTAAAATGTGAGGATATGTTGTGTTAATGAGCAGAGGGGTGGAAGTTAAAATACCAGGGCTTTTCCACACTATTCGTTATTGGGTCTGCTCCCAATGTCCCCAAGTGTGATACGTGAAGAAATATTTTCATTGTGAATACTATAATGACAAGGAAGTTAAATGTGTTTTCCCAACTTTGGCTTTCTGAGCTGTGCATGTGCATACTGTACATTCTCAGTGTTTGTGAAGAAAACCGGTATCTGTGAGGCAATCAAAGATAGTCAATAAAGATAGCAATTGGATTTGCCTGTAAAAGCAATTCTAATTAAAATTCTGTTTACAGTGTTGTTCCTGGTGAACTCCGCAAGCTAATTAACAGGAGACATAGCAGACAGTTAACATCAAGCAGAAGAAGATTAATATCTATTCAGCTACTCATCTGTGGTCAAATTAAATCTAAACCAAATGACAAAGACTGCGTCATAACATTTTATGGATACTTTTTTTTAAAAAATGTGGAAACACATAAACCACACACAAAAAATAAATCCATGACAATAACTGTGGCTTCTAATATGCAACCCTCATTGCTTAAACAGACTAAAGAGAGTAGCATGCAAGCCACATATTTCCAAAATTACATCATTCGATAAGACACCTTATTACATATAAGGTTCATATTAAAGCTCCAAATGAGCTCACATACAGTTAAACAGTCAATATAGATTCAAATATCTCTGCTACATAATTTTTTGCTAAACGGTCTCATGAGTAACCCATATTGATTTTATTTGCCCGATGTTTGATGCAGTATATGTTTTCTGATCAATTTGGGTTTTTGAGTATGTGCAATTATCTTTCCCGTATTTCTGAATTCAAACGCACTTTCCATCTTTAGTCCTCAAGCAACAAGACATAACCATAACAAATGAGGAAACCTTTCTAGAAGTAGCTCGGTGAGGGGGGAGTTTAGTACCAGACTCCACAAATTTTACTTGTTTTTTTTCCCCCCATGGCTAATGTGTTAGTGACGTCAAGGCAGGATCTTTGACTAGCCCAGGGGGGCAAAGGTGTTCTTATGAGTTTGCCTTACTGATTGATCTTACTGATTGATCTCTGGAATGAAATGAGATGCTCCATAGAGATGCAAAGAGCAACATCTCTCTCTCTCTCACTCACACACACACGCACACCTGTGCCTGTGCCTGTCTGATTTTCTCTAACAAAAAATAAAACAATATTTCCCCAGACACCGGTGCGAACTGAATAATAACAGTAAAAGTCCGCAGGTTCTCAGGTAGTGGCATTAACAAATTTGACATTTAAAAAAAAAATTATGAATTCATGATGCTATGTGTATGTGCATGAATATTTTCATTAGACTATTTGTGTGTGTTTAACAAAACCTCTGTGCAAAACCAAACCCAAAGACTCACACACACAAACACATACAGTTAGTCTTTACTAAGTTAGCATTTGCTTATGTTATACAAATTTTTCAGTGTTTTTCTATGGCGAAAAATAAACAAATCTTGACATTGCACCTCTAGTGTATCTATTTTCTTATAAATATATTTTTCATTTATTCAGTCTGAACCAAATTTAGCACATGTTGCGTGACTGCCTGCTAAAACCTGCTAAAAAATATTGGCAGTCTGAAGTTCTTATTGGCTTCTCATATTTCCAGGACCCATTGTTGGGTGCAGAACTACATTCCTTACTCTCACATCTGCACATCCTTCCTGATCGTTTCAATGCAAATACTATATAATATGTTGAGACTTTGAGGGGTGAAAGCAAATGATGGCTATCTTACTTTATATATTAGCTGTAGGCAGTGTAGTGAGGTTGTCTTGGGATAACTGATCGTGTTTTTCTCCCTTTGAGAAGTCTCTGTCCTTCTGAGCTGGTCTTTTCAAACTGACAGCTTTACTTTGGAAATGTATGAGCAGGATTTATTGCTTTTTATAACACCTTGTCTCAGATAGATGATCGTGCATGTGTCTTTGTTTAACCGTGACAAACCTCCCTCATATTAAAGAGTTATGAGGATTACAATCTAGTAATAATGTTCCATTCCACATCAAACAGGTCTACAACAGTGACAGGTGCATCAGTTTGTGTGTGTTTAGTGAGATACACTCACTAAAGCGGTAGGCCAATGCATTACATTTCATTTGTGTTATTCATTGCAGATGCTTTAAGTTCTTTAAGTTTATGCCACTGAAAAATTCCCATGTAAATCATGGCTTAGTGTATTTATATATTTCATATAGAATAATATCTACGCATGTTTGTTTAATAGTAAAAGCTTTATTGCTTTTGTGACTGGCACCAGCAGATACATGTTTACACAGATTACAAATTACACAGATTGTAATTTTCAAAAGTAAATGTAATATACGGTTAGTGTTGAATGTAATGTTTTTATGACTGTTGGGAATACTCGATGTGTGTGTACATTTGGGTAATCTAATTAAATGGGTCTAGAGTTTATTCTGATGACACATTGTTTGAAAGTAAACAACTTAATGTGCGCACAAGGAAAACCTTGTATTTGACCGTCACATCTTTGCACAAATCATTAATGTAAATGAGACTTTTTTTGGCTGCTCTATTGTTTAACCTTTTGAAACACCATTCAATGCATCAAAATCCATTATAAGAATTATCCATTATAAGTTGTCCAAAATTTAAAGTATATTTAGAGAAAGTTGGAGAAGGTTATTTGTTATAAGTGGTCGGTTCGTATAGTTATGTTTATATAGTCCTATTTGAATAATACAAACTCATTTTGTTTTAAATATCAATGATAAAATATTTGTTCTAATTATTAAGATCCAGTTAAAAATCTATTTTTCACCACAACTACATGTAATAAGATTCAATTATGTAAAACACTCATTGCTTGTTCTGTTATTTCCTCTCTTTATTACAGGTTGGCCAACATCTTGTATGAAGATCTTATAAATCGTAACTTTTTTATGTAAAAGAAACTTTTTGTAAAAGTTGTGTCTGTGTGAATTTCAGTGATAATGTACAAAACTAGAACTAGGTATATTCATTTATACTGAAATCATTTCCCGTGTATGATTCGTTGAAACGTTTTTATTTTATTTTTTTATGTCAGGAAACAGCTCAGGGGACCATGTTTGTCACATATTTATAGTCCAAGGCTTCTCTTTTCAAAAATGTTGTCCCTTGATCGATGACATCATGCAACACATTTCAGGTATGAGTGGCATTTATGAGTCAGTCCTGAAGAGCAGGGAATGCATGCTGGCGCCCTCTGTCTCCTGCTACTTTTTCATAATAACATTATGTCTGTACAGTCTAGCCCAGTGGAGAAATGTTATTGGATTACCTAAAGCACAATAGGGTCCTTAATCATCATAAACTTGATGCTTTCAAGAAATACCTGAGAAAAGGACATCTGAAAAATCTGTGTGTGCGCGCACATACACTTCATGTCATATATAATTACAAAGAATTGTCAATTGTCTCAATATATTCCTTATTTTTATACCATAGTTCCATAGAAGGGGTTATTTAAAAAAAAAAAAATTGTTATGTTATTTATCTGAATTTAACTTCAGATGTTTACTTGTATTTCTTTTTAGATCATTTTGACTATCCATAACAATCAAATCTGTGGTAGAAACCCAAACTAAACCCACCCACTCTGTTATAAAAACAAAAGTGATTGGCATGTTGATGGTGAGAAGAGCAAGTAAAGATTCTTGCTTTCGTATGTTTATATTAATGCAACATTTAATGCACCTTTGGAACAAAATGAACTCCATACAATATCTGCTGGTGATCAACACTAGACAGAACAAGGACTATCGGTGAAAGTGATCAGCTGATTAAGGAAATATCATATAATGGAGATCAGTATGGACAAGGCCTATCTGGAACCATCTAAGTAAGTAATCGTTTTCCATTTGCGTTAATTTGTTTCCTACTATATACTAATATCGGAGTATTCAGCCCTGCTGTTCTTGAAAGAAAGAGTGATATCTATAGATTAATAAACTGTTCCCATGGAAACTGCTCGACCCCCACAGCAAGGTGTAAGAACTAGCTGATATTTTTTTCTGTCTCTTTTTATTTTTTCACCAAAAATAAAAGCACTACAAAAAAAAAGCACTACAGCGTCAGATAACTGTAAACATTTGATGAAGTATCAAACACCGAGTACAACTAATTGCAGTGATTTTGTTGCATCTAATTTTAAAATGAGCAGTCAGAGTGAAACAGTGGTAATAAACATCCCATGGATTAAAAAAAAAAAAAGAAAAGTGATTATATTAGTACTTCAAGCACATCTGATTCTACATGAGTCACTCACAAACATGGGGTGATCATTTCCAGAAGAGAAACTTAGGTATTCTAATGAATGTGTATTTGTGCATACATTCACACTTTAGATGTTTCAGTTTCTAAGGAAATAGTTCACAAAATTCACAAAAGTATTCAGAAGCTTTATTCAATACTTTGTAGAAGCCCCTCTGGCAGCAATTACAGCTAGAAGTCTTTTTGGATAAATCTCTACAAGCTTTGCACACCTGGATTTGGGCAGTTTGTTCCATTCTCCATGGCAGATCCTCTCAAGTTCTGTCAAATTGGATGGCAAGCATCTGTGAACAGCCATCATCAGGTCTCTCCACAGATGTTCAATGGGGTTTAAGTCTGGGCTTTTGTTGGCCCACTCAAGGACATTCACTTTCCCCAAAACCACTTCAGTGTTGTTTTGGCTGTATGCTTAGGGTCACTGTCCTGTTGAAAGGTGAACTTTCACCCCAGTCTGAGTTTGTGTGCGCTCTGGAAGAGCATGTTCCTGTGCTTGGTTGCATTCATCCATCCTTCAATTGTTACCAGTTTCCCTGTTTATGCTGTAGAGAAGCACCCCATAGCATGATGCTGTCACCACCATGTTTCACCATGGGGATTGTATTAGCCAGGTGATGTTCACTGTAAAGCTCTAACAAACGTTTTCTTTTCATCATTATGGGTGATTACGTGTAGATCGATGGGTAAAAATGGCAATTATATCCATTCAAATTCAAATTCAAATCCACAACACAATAAAGTGCAACAAGTAAAGGGGTCTGAATACTTTCTAAATCCACTGTATGTATTCAGATGTGTCCTGGTGTTCTTATTTATTTATGCTTTTGAAGGATTCCAAGAACTAAACAAATTTCCTGTAGACTTTCTACCACTATTTGTGGTTTAATTTTAAGAACAGCATGGCAAGGCAGAGCCGTGATACACTATCGAAAATACTTATTACCCTCAAGGAACCTTCTCTTTTTGCTAGATGTGTGTCATTTCCGTGTGGTTATATATACACATAGCCATATACATAGTGTGTGTTTGCTGTTGATCAAATGGGGGTCTTTTTGATATTGTATTTACTCATTTTCTTGCTGACACAAAGATTATGTATTGGGTTGGAATGACATATCAGCATCCACATCATATTTTTCACTCCTAGATCTGTAATATTAAGCACACATTGCAATCTCAAACACCACACACTCATGCAGGCTTATACCGAATCTTCCATGGTATTTCATTTATATTTATTTTAATTATTGTAGTAGTTTCTGCTGGGCCACTATTTTCCTAATGTTCATTACAAACCACGTTTTCAACTTTTTCATTCCAATTGTTGTTTAATAGGTTTTTACACCACACATTATCCACATCACCGAACAGATCTCATTCAAAACTTGTAGAAACGCTAACTGAAACTCTTGACTTATATGAAGGATTTTTACTGGATTCAGTACAAAGGAAAGCAATACGTATTAACACTATTCTTATCCTAACCTTAGCAAAAACCAGTTTGTTTGTATGAATTGTTATTATAAAACGATGTTGAGCTCTGTATGTAGAGCATCTGGATGGAGAACATTCTGGTTTCTTGGTAGCATGATAAGCTGCGTGTTTTTGTCTTATTAACGTCAAGAAACAGAATAAAAGCGAGACTGGTGTGGGAACAATGATTTATAGCTGCTATAACGTAAGTAATAACAGGAACTAACTTGTTTGCTGGACTTTCCATAAAATTTAATGTATTTGTAACTAGTGAAAAAGACTGACCTGTCATTTTATTAATAAATAAAAAAATTTCTATGGTATAAGACAAATAACACACTTTGTAATGTAGAAATCATGACCATGGTATTACAAGGTTCTATCTGCCATATTCATTCTTAACTCAAATAGAATGTTTTAATAAGATGTGATAAAGCACATCTCCAATAGTGTGAAGTGAGTCTACAGTGGTGTTCACACTGGGCACGTTTGCTGCAGTCTGAATCCGAGTGTTATTGTTCCCAGCGTCCCCCGCAGCCTTGGTCTGGTTTTAGACTCACTTGATTCTAACTGTCCTCTGTGTGTTTGCGTTCATCTTACGTCATCACAAATGCGCATGGAGAACACGGCGTGACTTACGACTATTTTAATTTTTTTTACATTTTGGTGCTATTATGCGCGGTAGATATTAGTGGACCGCTAACATTCCCCTGCCATTCGTTGGTACACGTCTCTCGTAGAAACAAGTGCAGACCCAAATACAAGTTGCGGAAATTGTGACTCAGTTCCAGTGCAACCAAACTCGGACCACCTCCTACAGGTAGTCTGAGGTTTGGTACCGAGGTGCGCTTCCCGGTCCACATGACAGCTTTCACATTACCAATATTTAGTTTGCTACATATAAATTTCCAATTCTAGCCGTATTTTTGTTGTTGTTGTTGTTGTTTTTTACATTGAAACCATTACTACATTTACTAATTTACTACGTGCTGTCAGTCAGTCTATACTATACTATACTATACTATACTACACTATACTATACTATACAGTCTATACTGTCAGTCAGCCTATTTCAAGGCAAAACACAATGTTCTATCCAGTTGTGGCTTCTCTGGGAACTACTGTATTTTCGTTGACAGAGGCCCTGTTTTACACGAGTGCGTGTTCGTTTTAAAACGCATAGCTTTTGCTACGGTTACGCCTGTCGTCTACACTACTCCGGCGTTTTCGACCGTAGAAAACGGAGACTTTTGGAAACGCCGAAGACCCATTTAAGTTTGAAAACTCCAGGGCTCGTGTTTCAGTGTAAACAGACCAAAACGAAGACTTCTGAAAACGAAGGCGTGGCTCCGCCCACATTCGCCCCCTGATTGGGTCCTCTGGATCATTGCATATCCTTCCTTGATTCGTCAAGCCCCTACCGTATGACCGTTACGCTACCTTGATCGTATACACAACAACACGGAGACTGAACCGCAAGCTTTGCTGGCTTTGTTGTCATTCTTATCAGCCATTGTGCAGTTATATTCAGTATTTTATAATACTGCAGCTGCCTACATGCACAAGAGGTGAGCTATGATTAGCGTAATCGCCAACAAATCTCATTTCAAGGCTGTGATTACCTGCAGCCTTGTGCCTGTGGCCGAATCACAGCCGTGCTGATATTCACTATAACAACTCTTTTGTTTGTGTATTACTGCTTAATTAGTAAGTCCAATTATTTGGATCTAGTTGTGGCTCACTTATTTTATTTGGAGTATTTGGATCAGTAAGTACATCCATTTGGGTATTACTGTATAAAAGACTAATCATTGTGTTTTGTTTCCATTTGTGTCAATGGAAAAAAACACCTTACTGTGTGCTTCTCGCAGTTGAATGGAACTATGTGTGGCAATATCACACAGTGAACTGTTGTTGTCATTTCTCTCTGAGCAGCATGTTAAATGCCACTGGCCAATTAGCCTCCTGTGGGTAGAACTAGGTACACACACACACACACACACACACACACACACACACACACACACACACACACACACAAGTGCACCTTTGGGTTAATGTATACTGTACTCACACCTCTGTTAATGAGCTTGGGCTAAAAAGGGGAGAATTTTATAGGGCACAAGGAATGTTATGGACAAATACACACACACACACACACAAACCAAACATAACAAAGATAATAGTACTGATTTTCAGGATTTATTCACTTTATTATTCTTGTACGATATTTGCTGTGAAGATCCTCAAAACTACAGGTCTCTAATGCTATTCAAGAAAACCTGTAATATGATCAGTTTTTCTCACTCTTTCACTGTTTCTCCTCTTGTGTGAGTAAATGTAACATTTCCTTCAACCACACATAGGACTATTAAGGTCTTATTAATAATTCATGACCCGAAGTAACAACTGTGTTCTCAAGCTAGCCCTCACTACTCTGTAATTCTCTTTTCCATTTATTTCAGTCAGCATTTTTTTTTCCTTTCACAAAGAAGCGAACTTTCAATGACTGCAGCTGGTTGCTTCACTCTTCCCCTCAACTGGGAATTCCTCTATACATTTAGTGACTCACAGATCATATCCCATGTCTTTCAGAGGACATACAGTATGCTAGCAAAACAGTGGCTGGAAATTCAGTCATTCATTATTCATATTATGGACTGACGTTAGTTGTTCAGTGTTCTGAGCTTTGACAAACATGTTTTAATTAAGCTTTGGGAATTTGCTTGTTTTTGTTTGATTTCCAAGCAAATAGTAGAATAATGAGTTGGAGACACATTGAGTTAGTGTTAACATTTTCCAGACAACTCTGTGGTGTCCTGTAAACGTTTAAAATATTCTGGGGTTAATTAGATGGAGTACAGTGGAGCAGAGCAACACCACCTTTGGTTTATGTAAATAGTAAACACAGCTGATCTATACTGATGTTTGTCAAACTGTATACAGTTTGACAAAAATATCAACTGTAGCATGGCATAATTGTCACGTAATGGAGGTTAGGATGGATGCAAGTGCAAATAAGAGCTTTATTTAAGGGAGGCAGGCAGACAAATCAAAATTGTGAAACACTAGAATCTTGATGTGATTTTAAAAGAATCTGAAAAATATTTTAATGCAAACAAGAAAGAGACAATAGAAAGTGACAGGGAGGATTTAAAGCCTGTCTAAAAAAGGAGCAGGTTGTTCTTTGATTCAGGTCATAACCAAAATGTAAAAATAAAAAATAACCAGCTAATTTTTTTTTTAAAACTCACTTTGTGAAGGTTTAATATCTTAAATGCAAAATTTAACAAGGCAAGGCAAGGCAAATTTATTTGTATAGCACATTTTCAACAACAAGGCAATTCAAAGTGCTTTACATAAAACATAAAAGCAACACAAAGTAACATTTAAAAGAAAAGACATTTAAAAAGAGTTCATTAAAATATATAGATATATATAGATATAGATATATAAATAGATAAATAAAAAATTTGAAATAAAAACAGGTTAAAACACAACAAAAAAGGTTACAGTGCAGCATAAGATATTAATTTAAATACCTTGGTGATTTAATTAAAAGCAGAAGCAAAAAGAAAAGTCTTCAGTCTTGATTTAAAAGAACTGAGAGTTTCAGCAGATCTGCAGTTTTCTGGGAGTTTGTTCCAGATATGTGGAGCATGAAAACTGAATGCTGCTTCTCCACGTTTAGCTTTGACTCTGGGAACAGAAAGCAAACCTGTCCCAGATGACCTCAGAGGTCTGGATGGTTCATAATGTACCAGTAGATCAGAAATATATATTGGACCCAAACCATTCAGTGCTTTATAAACCAACAGCAGTATTTTAAAATCAATTCTTTGACAGACAGGAAGCCAGTGCAACGACTTCAAGACTGGAGTTATATGATCCACTTCTTTGGTCTTAGTGAGGACCCGAGCAGCAGCGTTCTGAATCAGCTGAAGCTGTCTAATTGATTTCTTATTGAGACGTAAAGACACTGTTACAGTAGTCGAGTCGACTGAAGGCAAACGTATGGACAAGTTTTTTTCTAAGTCTTGCTGAGGCATTAGTCCTCTAACCCTTCGAATATTTTTCAGGTGGTAGTAGGCTGACCTTGTAACTGTCTTAATATGGCTGCTGAAGGTCAAGTCCGAGTCCATGACTACACCAAGATTTCTGACTTGGTCTGTGGTCTTCAACTTTACAGACTGAAGCTGAGCGCTGACCTCTAATCGCTTCTTCTTAGCTCCAAAAACAACAACTTCAGTTTTCTCTTTGTTTAATTGGGGAAGATTTTGGCACATCCAATCACTGATTTGTTCAAACAAAGAAAAAATTTTAATTAAACTAAAGTGGATAAAATAATTATAAAGTAATAAAATTACTAAATAGTGACCAATTAGGTTAATTCATTATTCATTATTCATCATTATCAAAGATAAATTCATTAATTCAGTTAGCAAGACTTTAGTTATTTATTTATTTCTAGCATTCTGTATTATTTTGGTATTGAGAGAGAGAGAGAGAGAGAGAGAGACAGAGAGAGAGAAAGAGATGAATGGGTTTTTTGATTTCCTCTTCTTGTTTACGCTCCATGAGCAGGTGTGCTGAGTGCTATGTTAGGTGCAGGTAGCACCAGGTTGCATTTAAAAGAGAATCCCCTCATGGCTTTACATCATAAGTCACTCACTCACTCAGACACACACACACACACACACACACACACACACACAGACACACAGATGTAGTCAACCTTTACCACAAACACTAAATTTATCATTATGTACTTCATCATTTAATTGGGTAGTTTCATCATCATTAACAGCTCAATATAAATCACTGTTATGTATTTTGTTTAAAAATCTATTTGAAACAAAATATATAACTAGTCTGTGATGTAATGCTGAATCTTTTTGAGCCATCTAAGTGTCATACTGCCATATAGTATGTGAGTGTGGAATAGCAGCAGCCATGGAAACCTGCATTTCAAGATTCTAAATGTAGTATTGCAGGCTTTGACTTTCATAAGCAATATCTCCAGATAACCCCTCATGATATAAGAATAGATAGCACAATGGGAAAGTGTAAATATAAATGGCTATACTCTGTCTCTCTCTCTCTCTCTCTCTCTCAGATGAAACAGATCCAATGTGATGAACATGAGTCAAACACCAACACTATTGTTATACTTGTAACATGCAGTAACATCATCATTGATAGTGTTATTTATGATGGTATGAGCAAAGCTGGAAAGAAGCCCAGCCACATCTGTGCAGTCACACAGAGGTTGCAATCATTAGAGCCTGTGGTGCCATCAGTCTTCAAGGGACCATCTATCAGACCATGAACTTACCTGTCTGATGGATTGGCACATACAACGCAGTAGTCCTAATAAAATTCTTCAGTGCACTGTAAGGATCTTCTTTCCAAACTTTCCAACCATCCTTGTATGTGATGTGCAATGATGGTTCAACACCCATCAGTACATACAGAGTAGATTTCTCCCACCATATAGGATATTATACAGTTCCTCAATCCAATTGAATTGTTTTTTTTGTTTTGTTTTGTTTTCAGCTTATTACATAGTTTTAGATCTTCAAACGAAATACAACATAAAACAAAGGCAACCCGAGTAAACACACAATACAGTGATTTTTTAAATGTATTTTTTTTAATGAAGCAAAAAAAAGTTACCAACACCTATCACCAATATGAAAAACAAATTGCCCTCTTAAAATTATACCTAGAATAACTGCAATCAAATGCTTCCGATAATGGGAGATCAGTCTTTCACTTACTTCTAAGATTAGGATTTACTCCTACGTTTGGATCGTTGTCTTGCTGCATGATCCAGTTGCACTTGAGTTTCAACTCACAGACTGAAGACCGGACATTCTCCTTTAGGATTTTCTGGTAGAGAGCAGAATTCATGTTTCCCTCAATTATTGCAAGTTGTCCAGGCCCTGAAGCAGCAAAGCATCCCCACACCATCACACTTCCACCACCATGCTTGACCGTAGGTATGATCTTCTTTTTGTGGAATTTCTGTGTTTTGTTTATGTCAGATGTATCGGGACTCCTTTCTTCCACACAGTTCCAGTTTCGACTCATCAGTCCACAGAACATTCAAAAGGTTTGAGGATCATCAAGGTGTGTTTTGGCAAAATGCAGATGAACCTTAATGTTCTTCTGGGTTAGCAGTAGTTTTCACCTCGCCTCTCTTCCATGGAGCCAGTGTCTTTCTGATAGTGGAGTCATGAACAGTGACCTTTATTGATGCAAGAGAGGCCTGTAGGTCTTTTGATGTTGTCCTTTGCTCTATTGTGATTTCGTGGTTGAGTAGTTGCTGTGTTGGCCACTTCTGGGAAGGTTCACAACTGTGTAAGGTTTTTCCATTTGGAGATAATGACTCTCGCTGTGGTTCTTTGGAGTCCCAGAGCCTTTGAAATAACTTTGTAACCCTTCCCAGACTGATGTATTTCAATCACCTTCTTCTTCATCATTTCTGGAATTTCTTTACATTTTGGCATAGTGTGTTACTGGGTAAGAACTTTTAACTTCATGCTGTTGAAAAGGTTTTCTTTAAGTGTTGATTTGATTGAACAGGGTTTGCAGTAATCGGGACTGGTTGCGTCTAGTCCAGCTGAACCCCATTATCAATGCACTTTCACAGATTTGGGGAATTAGTAACTATGGGGGCAAATACATTTTCACACAGGCCCAGTTGGTAATGGAGAACTTTTTTGCTTTGATAAATAACATTATCATTTAAAAACTGTAACTTGTGTTTATTCAGGTTGCCTTTGTTTCATCTTAGATTTTGTTTTAATTAAACTATTTAGTATGAGATAAACACAAAAACAGCAGAAATCAGGATGGGGCAAATACTTTTTCACAGCACTGTACAAAGTCCTGTGACCTTACACTTAATAGATTGCAATTTTGATTCTAGATTTTGTTTTCATTGTAAACAGAAGGTAAACAACATTGAAATCTGATTATTATTTATTCAATGTTTTACTGGACTGACTGAACTTCATGGAGGTGGTGCCACTAATTAACTCCAGTAAACAGAATAAGTTATCAGATGATTGGTCAAACCTCAAAAAGACTTGTTTATTTTATCCCCAATAGAATTCCATTCTGTTTAATCATGTTTACAAATTACAAGTCTACTTCAAAATAAAAATGACAGAAATAGTTCATTTGAAAGTGATTTATTGACTGTTTAAGACTAAAACGAGGCATCAGATCATCAGAAGCGGATATCTCTGAGGATATCATTTGAAATTTTAAATTAGAAATGAAAAGAGAAAAAATGTAAGCAATGAGGAATGAGCACAAACTGTTCTCCAGAATTCAAATCCTATTTGCTTCTATATTATATTTGCATTTTTCCTTCATAAACAGCTTTGCAGAGAATTTCTTATTCCATTACCTGATTGCAACACTTACAAGATGTGTAATCTTGTTTCACTAAACAAGTTCTTGTGGTTCCTGCTTCATCCATGTTTTCAGCTACTGTGCTACATTGTCAAGCATGTGGCAGTATAATCATGTTTTTAGAATATCTCCTTTATTAGACCGTTGCTGTCTGGTGCAGTTTAGCATCTAGAGATGGATTGTGCAGAGACTACTACATATGCACTGCAAATAGCAGCTGACTTGGACCAACCAATATGGACTGTGATCATTCATTGATCAACTCAAGTGTAATGTTTAATTGTTACAGGGTCAAGTCTGCCATATGTTCCACAATCATTTTGTCATTCAATTACATTAGTTAGACAAGTTTAATTAACCAATGTGTGACAGCTACAGACATTGTATAACTTAAACTGAGGATATATATATGCTGTATATAATGGTAAAGGTGGTAAAAGTTCAGTGTAGTACACAAAGTGTCCAATGAAACAGAACATTTTAGATAAAAGTCCTTTGTCTGCTGTGTCAGCAGAGTCTGTAGTGAAACCATTCACATAATATATATGCTGTAAAAAAATAAATAAATAAAATTTTTAAAAAAAGTACTGTAAATTCTACATTAATTTATTGGCAACAGGGTTGCCAACAAAGCAGTTTAAAAATTTACAGTAAATGACTGTAAAATATATTTACTATAAAGTACTGTAATATCTTACATTGTATAAAATAAGACATAATCCATTACATTTGCTCATTTGGTTACACAACTGAGCTGAAGGTTAAGTGTCTTGCTCAAAGACACAACCATAGCAGTTTGATGTTGCTGGGATTTCAGCACATGACCGTCTGCACTGTAATGCAAAGCTGTAACCACTGAGCCACTACAGCCAGCTCAACTAACTTGCATTAACTTCCACTTCGACCACTGTATTAACTTGCACTAAAAGACTGGATTGAATGGATTCAACACAGTTGCACTAATTGTGGTGCCTCAAAAGGTTTTAGACTGGCCAAGTTAATCACCAGACCTTAACCTAATTGAGCAGCATTTCACCTCCTGAAGAGGAGACTGAAGGATGAAACTCCCCAAAACAAACAACAACTGAAAGAAGCTGTGGTAATATCATGGAAAAGCATTACAAAAAAAAGAACACAGTTTGGAAAAGTAGGTCACCGGCATGATGCAGTTATTACAAGCAAGGGATATGCAACCAAATATTAATATTACTATTAATATTACTGTTTCAATATTTTTGTTCACCAAAAAATTGGGTGGCCATGTTCTAAGTTGCATGACTCATTTATATGTAAACATCATGAAATAAAAGTACAGTTGTACATTTAATTCATATTTTGAATATATGAGAATTACAGTTCAGCAAATATGAAATAATAACAGTGACACAAGTTCTGTAATTAGCTTATTTATTTTGAATAGCACGCAACCAAAACAGCTTTTTGTGATTCATCATATGATACTAAATTGGGAGAAAAAAATTAGTTGGTTCATGCCTACGGGGGTATCAGGATGCTAATTATAGCCGTTATAGACATTAGTGGTGCACTGAACGGATGAAAAGCAAGCAGTGAAATACACATCTTTTCAGAACTTATGGACTTCAGGCAATTACAAACTTGCATGGACAAGTTCTAACTGTCAAAAAGCCTAGTACTATCAACAATCTTTTTGTTTATTTTCTTGGTGCTCAGCAAACTTTGTATTTAAGATATTTTTATACTGGAGACAGATGTTTGTAGCCACTTCACAAGTTACCACTGGATAAGACAAAGAATCAACACAGAAAAATATCTCTCTACCATCAGAGGTCCCTGTCTTGCAAAAACCTCCAGTATGAAAACTGCAGGGGGAAGATGAACTGTTGCTTATTGTAATCTTGAAATGAAACTCTGATTCTGTGTAAACTCTACAGACTGTTGTGTGTGAAAATCCCAGGAGAGCAGCTATTTCTGAAATACTCAAACCAGCCCATCTGGCACCAAAAACCATGCCATGGTTAGAGTCACAGAGATCACACTTTTTCCTCATTATGTTTGATGCGAACATGAACTGAAGCTCTTGACTGGTATCTTCATGATTTTATGCACTGTGCTGCTGCCACATGATTGGCTGATTGGATAGCTGCATAAATGAGCAGGTGCATGGTGTTCCTGTCAAAGTGACTGGTGAGTGTATACAGTCATTGCTTTCACCTTACACGCATCCATGCACACACCCTCAGGGGATGAGATACCATAAGACAGAGGCAGTGGTTAAATGGAATTCACATGTCTCTACCTTCACAAATAGCTTTCTGAAGTATTCTAGCCAAAAACACCCTCACATGACCAATGTGCTCTTCCATGGTGGCTGAATACACCAAGAGACCGTCAGTGTAAACAATCACATACCTGTGCAGCATGTGACATTGTTGACATGGTTGTATTCATTACGTAAATCCAGATTCGTGTTGGAGCATGCTACATACTCCAGGGGGTAGCAGTGGGTAGTAGAACTTCATTTTGTTGTCTGTAATCACTAGTAGGTTGTAGTTCTCCATTGCAGCTGTCTCCTTGCCAGATAAGAGGTAAATTGGAGCAGCCAGGAGTTCTATGGCTCAGTCCCAGACAGGATGGATTACTGTGAAAGGGCCTACTGGGCACAGGCACAGGAGCCCAAGGAGTCAGGGAGCCCAAAAGTCAGATCCTTCACATAAAGTTGCCCTTATTAACGACCCAGAGTCAAAGATCAAAATGTCTCCCTAAAATCTGAAGAAATAGCCTACATAATAACTTTAAAGATAAATAAACCATTATTCCACAATCTAAGTGAATGTTTATCGCTTTAGTTTTCTATAGGACTTTGAAGGCTGAATCCTCGGTTATTGATGCCATTCAATATGGACCCTTCCACTCTGTGTAGAGAAATACAAAACGAACGTACATACAACAGTTCCATTAAAACCTCTAAGGGGCCTCTCAGAGGTCCCCAGAGTGAAATTCACAAGGACCTCAATTCCAAATGTCCAAGAACCTGCGAACGATTTGTCTAGAGCCCCCTAACACATATAACAGTATGGTTCTCCAGACCAGTATACAGCTGCATTGTTACTTGACCATAGAGTTGATTTCTGCGAGGCAATGTGGGCCATTAGAGGTGCTGAGAGTGCTGCCTGTTGAAGCATTATGTACTGTGAAATATTATGCATACCTGGTTGTGGCAGTGGGGGCATGGTCAAGAGTCAGCTGTGCATGGAGAGGAGGCTGGTTGCGAGTTTACTTATGTGTGCTTTGCTTGTACTTTCAGGGAGAACACCATGAAACCTGAGCAAGAGGGACAGAGCTGAAGGGTTTCTTTTGTGTGTCTGTGCCCAGGGGCCCATTGTCTCATAATCTGCCTCTGGTTCAAGGGATGATGTGGTGGCAGTTCTATGGGCATGGTCTTGCTGAGGACCTTTATTAGGTTGGTGGTGAGTTATATCTACACCCCCCTGTACAGCTGTGCTTTCAGTAGAAGCTGAGCCACACTGGAACTGGAGGCAACTGTCCTGACATTTGGGATGCAAACTCTTTGCAGATAATTCAATTCAGGAAATCAGTTTTTATGGATGTAACATCATAGGGTCAAATGACATCACAGGTAAGGTTTGTTCAAAGGCCAAGTTATGACCGAAGTAGATGCTGCTTTAACAGAAATGCTTTAGAAATAATAATTAGAAAGAGGATAAACAGGAAAGGAAGAATAGTATAAAACAGGTATAATTAATTGAAACAAAGCTAAATAAAGCAAAAATAATCTGTGATCAAAAGCCTTTTATTATACTTAAAAATTAGTTATTAGCAAAGTTTGCATATTCATGATTTACAGTATACTCCTCTATTTGGCATTTTCTTTTTTTTCAGCTCTACAGTCTTCTTTTATGTTGCTTAAAAGTGCTTTTCAGTGTCATGAGAAATCCTGTGTTGAATGGAATGAAGGAATTAGTGTAGGTCTAAGTGAAAAATGAACATCGCTTTCACTTGTGAGGCTTCTAGTAAAAAGATTTTGCAGCATTCTGCCTTGTTTGGTCAAGACATTTTCACGAACAAATGACACAACTCTCATATATCTCCTGCTCCTTAATGCCAACAATGAAGTTTAATGAAATATGGGCTTAAACATGAGTGTATGCATGATTTCTAGTCGGTTCAGAATTATCGGCACACTTCAAGAGAATGGGCAAAAGGATCAAATAAAACATACAGTCATTTTTTTTAATCCATTACAATAGCTAGAGGAACTATTTACATTTCCTCTAACAAACTATATAATGTTATAAGGCAGGTTAGAGCCAGGACACATACACTTAATCCACAATTAGCGTGTAATCCACAAATAACCATCAAAGGTAATAGCATGTGTCAGAGCACCAGTTGTCAACATTACACAAGAATAATCCATAAGGGAGAAGCAAGAATCCATTGAGTGTTGGAAGACTGGAAATCAGGAATACACACAATGGCTGATGCATCCACTTCAACTACAGACAGAATTGAGGGGTCAGGATGGTAGATGATTGAAGAACTCATGAGCCTTTCCTTGAGTGTGTTGAAAGCCTCAGTCCATTTGAGTCTCCCGAGTATCTTTATTAGGAGGGACATCAGGGCAGAAGCAACAGTGCTGAAGCCCCAGATGAATTGCTGATAAAAGTTAGAAAACCACTGTAACCACCCAGAAACCACTGTAGTTCCTCTGTTGTGTGAGATTTGGGCCACACTGTCAGTGTTTCCACCTTTGATTGATCCATCTTGACTCCCCACTCATTCAGAATATACCCAAGGAACCTGAGTGATGCACAGTGAAATTAGTATTTTTCCAGGAGACATTGAAGTACTTGACACACATGGTGAACATGGTCTTTCTCTGAGGGTGAGAACATCAAAACATCATCAATGTACACAATCACAAATTGGTTTAGGAACTCTCTTAGGAATGCCTGGAACACAGAGTGAGCGTTAACTAGCCCATATGGCATGGCATGGTATTCATAGGGACCTGGTGCGGTAATGAATGCTGTCTTCCACCCATTACCTTCTCTTATGTGAATAAAATTGTTTGCACTTCTTAATTCCAGGTTAGTAAAGAGATTGGTAATATCTGCATGCTGGAAGACCACAGTCTTTCTTCTCCACAAGAAAGATCTTCTTCGCTGCTGCAGGTGATGTAGAGGGTCAAAGTTCAAGTTCAAGTGTCTTGATTACATACTCTTCCATAGCTTTGATTTCTGGAATGGACAGTTCTAGGAGGCACTGCTTCTAGGGGGAGAGGAACCAGCTTTCCATGAGGTTTCCTGCTGTCCCAGAGCTGTCCAGAGTTGATGACTGCTGCAAAATAGTCAGGATTATTCTTCTATTCTCAATCATATTGTTGCTCACCTGGTCACACTGCAACCCTTTTGGCTTTGCATTGCATTCTGATCTAAAATGTCCTCGTCTTCCATAGTAGCGACACATTTTGAGAGATTAATGTGTGCCGCTTGCATGGGTTCCATTTCCTACATGATTTTGGAAGTGATTTTCTGGGTTTGGACTGAAGGGTGCAGTCTCCTGAGCTTTAATAAGGTTATCAGTCCAAATGGATAAGTGGATAAACTGATTGAATGAAAGAGTGCCCTCACGGCATGTTTAGTTTGCAGTAACTAATTCAGAACCTGGTGGAAAACTGTCTTTAGCTGGTTCATTGTGTGAGAAAATTCAAAGTATAATCTGCTGCTAACTGATGTCCTTTTCCTATCCTGTGTTTGTGAGGTGTTTTAAATGGCTTGCCTGTCATTCGTATCACTGTGAGAGATGAGGGATATACAGATGAGGCAGGTATGATATGATAGATGGATGGGTCTATGAGTTAAAGGGATAGATAGTCTTATTTTATATCTTACTCTTGCTGATGGATACACTCAGTCAGGAGCAATTGATTATTGATGACAGTCTCAGCAAGAACACAAATACACACACACACACACACACACACACACACACACACACACACACACACACAGTTTTGCAATACTATAAATATAAAAATGGCAGGAGTCCAGATACACCCACTGTCCACTTTAATAGAAACATCTGTACACCTACTCATTTACAGTGTCATCCAGTAATACTGGCACCCTTGGTAAATATGAGCAAAGAAAGTTGTGAAAAATTGTCTTTATTGTTTAACCTTTTGATCGTTTGTTTAAAAAATTCACAAAAATACTCTGCTTTCATGGATATCAAACAATTACAAACAAAACACAGGTTTATCAAAAAAAAAAAATCTTTGTTAAATATACGTGTGCAATAATTATTGGCACCCTTTTAGTCAGTACTTTGTGCTACTTCCCTTTGCCCAAGACAACAGCTCTGAGTCTTCTCCTATAATGCCTGATGAGGTTGGAGAATACATGGCAAGGGATCTGAGACCGTTCCTCCATATAGAATCTCTCCAGATCCAATATATTTTCCAATATAAACTCCTAGATACCTGTGGAACACCTTGTTCATAAATGATCTCATTGTCAATAAGTAGAGAGACATAAGTACAGACATGAGTGCTTCCTTAACCTTCAGACACATTCTTCTGGAAACATCTTGTAACTTACATGTTCTTCTGGAAAGGTCTTGTATTTGCCAACAACGGTTTTGCACCAAAGTACTAATGTTAATTTGTGGTGCCCGAATAGTTTTTTTCACCAATCAGTTTTGTTTTTTAAACGTAGGTATCTTTGTTTGTGCTTAACAATAAATACTTCTTTGTTCATATTTATAAGTACAAAAGTCAAAAGAAATCATGTGTGCAAATTTTGAATATATGGATATATGCAATGGATGTACTGTATATTAAATAACAAAAAGACTTACAGTACTGTATTTCCCCTCACTGTATGTATACTCTATTGCACATTCTTGCTATTGTTCTGGTGTGCAGTTCTGAGCCCTTTTTGTATTTGTTTGCCTTTCATTATTGATGCCTTTCTGTGTTTTCCTGATTCTGCACTGATGTCTGTACTATACCCTCTTACCAGCATTTTGCTCGGTTGGACCCACCATCTCTCACAGTACAAACAAGGCATGCACCTTCTCTGGTCTGGTGCCTAGGTGGTGGAATGAACTTCCCCTAGATGTCTGAACAGCTGAATCACTGGCTGTCTTCAAATGATGACTAAAGATCTACTACTTCATGAAGTACATAAACTATCAGTTTGTTATTAAAAAAAAAAAAAAAAATCCTTGTTTCTGTGTTTTTCATACTATACTAATCTCTTTTCTAGACCGATAGTACTCTTAGTCCCTGACCTAGTGGACCAGTATGAGGATATATTTATTGATAGACACGTCAATGTACTTCTGTAAGTCGCTCTGGATCAGGGCATCTGCCAAATGCCACAAATTTAAATATAAATGTAAATTTAGCACAGCATGTGAAACTTTAATTACGCTTATTGGTCAGCTTAAATGTCTCATGTTTGTGGCAGTTGAAACAGACTGCTTAATTTCCAGCCATCAATCTGAGAGAGATATTTTATGTAGCTCTTTTTACCATTCAGTTTACGTTCACACTTTTCTCTATTTGAAGAAAAAATGTATACCATTTATCTTATCAAAGAATAAGGTGACAATTGTTAGTAAAAGAAAAAATCCACTGATTTTTGCCTCAATTATCTCTGCCCATGACTGTATGCACACCCATTTGCATTCATTCTCTCTCTCTCTCTCTCTCTCTCTCACACACACACACACACACACACTCTCTCTCACACACACACACACACACACACACACACACACACACATTCATTAAAAATGGTGTCATGATGGGGTTATGGTGATGTTATTTGACTGGTCTTAGGGCAGGTACATGATACTAAATGACCTCATTCGTTCTGGTCTAAATGCCAGCAGTGAGCCATCACTAATTGTGTGTGTGTGTGTGTGTGTGTGTGTGTGTGTGTGTGTGTGTAAGAGTGAAGGATGGTTTTTAATTGGACAGGCTCAGCAGTGTCCTTCAGATAAAATCTGAGAGAAAAAGATTTAATGAGACAGAACATGAACACATCATACTTGAATGTTTAAGAAGAGAGACAGTGTGGGAGAGGTAGATAAACTTCTTAATCATTAGTTTATGAAACATTTGAGATTAACATATAGAATTCAGAATACTACTGTAATCAAAATTTACAAATATATTCTAGAGTTCTGAATTGATTAGTTGTTGTTATTATTGCAATGATTATTACTTTGCATTACAGGTCAGATCTTGCACTTAAACGTCTCCTTTATGCTTAATTGTATGGAATTGAAATATGTCTTCGAGCTTTTTCTTCTTTGGTATTTCTTATTATTAGGTTCAATATTATCAATGTTAATGCCCTAAATAGTGCTTTATTTTAGTCTTAATTAAAAATTCATGAATCCAACTACTGAACAAATGTGACAAGAAATTCGTTTTTACAAACTGTAATAAATCTTACAAAAAAAAGTGAAAATAATGCCCAGTTAATTGATCAAACTTATAAGGGTTTATAATTGTAACTGTTCAGTTCTAATATTCATCATGCTTTATTTATTTTCATAAAGTCTAGTGGCTTTTGCTAGGAGCTCTCCTAAATTTACTTTTACTATTAGATCTCAATATCCTTTTTCACAGATATTTCCAAATGAATCTACATACATTGCAATGCTGATAACAATCTTTACACGGTTGAAGAAGTTTCATGTGCAGTGACGTTGATCTTAGAATAAATTATTACTTTGAGATATTACCAGGACAGCATGTTCTCCCAGTGCTGCGGGGGTTTCCTTCGGGTATTCCGGTTTCCTCCCCCAGTCCAAAGACATGCATGGTAGGCTGATTGGCGTGTCTAAAGTGTCCATAGTGTATGAATGTGTGTGAGTGTGTATGTGAGTGTGCCCTGCGTTGGACTGGCACCCTGTCCAGGGTGTACCTCGCCTTGTGCCCGATGCTTCCTGGGATAGGCTCCAGGTTTCCCGTGACCCTGAAAAGGAGTAAGCGGTTGAAGATGGATGGATGGATGGATTACCATGACAATTAGTCAGAAATAGAACAAACTAATTTGATTAATCTTGGTTTGCCTAATTCTCTCTAACTGTCTATCTACCTTTAATGGCTACTGTATAGCCTATACAGTCTGAAGACAAGTAGTCTTTGCTAAGATCCTCAATAAAATAAACCGATATTGGCTGAAATTAAAAGGGGAATGTGTATCAAAACTACTAAAGTAAACTAATTAAATAGACAAACACACATTTATACTCACGAATATATTTCTAGAATGTCCGAGAGCATACGTTATTGTTATATGTATAGAGCTTACAACATGAAATGAGCGTGAATAGAGCAGATCAGAACAAATCTGACATGGGATTGTGGGTAATTCAGAAAACCCCTATATTATACAGTCCTCTCTGAAAGTATTGGAACAGCAAGGCCACTTCTTTTTTTTTGTGCTGTATCCTTTAGATATTTGGGTTTCAAATCAAACGATGAACATGAGATGATACATTAGATCAAAATTTCATCTTTCATTTCCTGAAATTTTCATCTAGGTTACACAACGTAAAACATGGCACCTTTGTTAGCAGACCCACCCAATTTTTTTGGTGAGTACTGGAGGAGATACTTCTAAAGTAAATAAAAGTAAATTAACTTAATATTTGGTTGCATATCCCACTGGCATTGAAGGACACATACGTAGAAGGTATTTTTTTGATCAGCTAGAGCTGGGGCAGCTCTCATCACTGAGCGGGGTTTGCCGTTAAAGTCTGTAGTCCGTTTCATACATGTCCAACTCCTAAGACAAACAGCCCCGGACTCCCTTGTCCGATGCATCCATCTGCAACACAGAGGGAAAAACCAGATGGGTAAACCTAATGGCGGGATCGCAATGTTCCGAACAAAAAGACCAGAAATGGTTCTCCATTTTAGTGAGATCAGATCAGTGGGATAGTGAAGTCCAAACAATTAGGCATAATTCTTTGGCCCAAATGCTGTACCTCCACATGTCCTTTTTCACACTTTGCAGAGTTCACTGTGATGCCACCCAGTCTCAAACCAAGTCTTCAAACTATGCCCCTATCTGCCATAAGTTCATATAGTGATACAGACCTATCTATTAAGTTTCTCCAATGCACTACAATGCCCACAGGTAGTACATTGCGTAGGTGTGTGAAAGAGAGGTAGAGTGACACTGAAGACACTGTATTTGTTATTTTATTTATGCTGCAGCATGTGTTTATTGTTGCAGTATGTGTGCATAGTCTAAAAAGACTTTGTTTGCCCACATAGCTTTACTTCACTGATTCATTTGGGAATTGTCATTGTTGTGTTGTGTTGTGTTGTGTTGTGTTGTGTTGTGTTGTCGTCATCAAAATGTTTACTATGTTTAAATAAAACTGAAAGCCAGTCTCCATCACCAAGACATGTAATAGTATTTTTTGTTACTAGATATCAGGTAATTATCGCCATGATAAAGAATATCAATGGGTCACATATCACCTGTTAAAGCCTCGGCTACAGAAATTGGTTTTCTGAGGCATACTGTACAAGCAAACAGACCAAATCTCAATGAAAGAATGAATTATTCATATCTGATTCAAATTCTCAGAATTTCTTTATTTGTTTTATTATTAGCATGCATAGCGATGTGTTCTGCATCTTTTCTTGTGTCTTGTTGTTCCCTCCCATTGCTAACTGCAAGTGCCTGACTTCAAAATGATGTGAAATATTGCAAAAGGCAATGTATTCTGGCCTCCAGTGGCTTTCCGAGGGGGCACGTCAAATACCGTTCAGCGCTTTGAATTCTTTGTCGAATCGGATCCCATCAGCAAAAAGAGACTTGCAAGATCAAAGGTCACTTGAAGCGATGGGCATGTCTATCTGAGTGGCATTTTGGGACTTGACTTTGCCCTTATACTGAGACAAAGCTCCTGCTGGGGTTCTGGTAGCGCGCGCACACACACACACACACACACACACACACACACACACACACACAAAGGGGCACACAGATATCCTCCCTCTAAAACCATAAAGTTTCTAAAATTCTTTCCTAATGTTTTTATTTCCCATTCTCTTTTGCACTTTTATCCATTTCTCACACATATGTATTTTTCCCTATGAATGCACAATAGTGTGTGAGACTATTCTAGGTGATCCTGGGTTGGTGTTATAATAATCACTCAAACATGTGTGAATAAGGTTGCTGTAGTAATTGCAGCCATCTACAAATTAGATCTATATCTCTCTTCATAGCGAATTATCAGTCCAGAAAATCAACTTGTTAGTCAGAAATCCCACACTGAACTAAAGAATGGCTCAATTTAACGGAATCGTTCGCTATACTCTCTGCAATAACTCTCTTCCCCATCTCTAAATAGATCCGAGCTGTCACTCAAAATTCAATTAAGGTGTCAGAGTTTTATTGGCTTGGTGGCTCAAGTTTTTAATGAAATTTATTTGACACATTAGGCAAGAGTAGCTCACTGAACTGAGATTAATTTAAAAAAATAAATTAAATAAAATAAAACAAGGCAGAAGATTTAACTGTTTAAGTCAGTAGGTAAACTAGCAAATAAGTGAGTTGGTGCCACTGAATTTGAACTCAGTTGCAAAACTGTAATTTGTCTGTCTGTCTCTCTCTCACTCACACACACTACTGTATACATTTCAGCTGCAGTTGCAAACGCACACAGACAGTCTTACACCTTCCTCAGCACAAGTAGTCCCTACATTCAGCATTATGCTATTACTCATTCATAAGTAACTAACCAACAATGTCTGCACACATTTCTGTATTCAGAGTTTATTAGGCTCAGTGAGGATTTAATACTGAAATTGTGCAGACCTCAAAAATTCAGACTTCAGTTGTAACTACAGACTTGAGCGCTATTGAGAAGTTATGTGAGAGTTTGGTACATAGTCCAGCGCCACTGACTGACAGGTTCATGTAACCACAGTATGTCACACTGAAATTCCTGTTTTGCAGTCGGCTTATCCTTCAAATGGTAGGCACATTTTCTTTAAAGGAGAAATCACTGAATTAACAAAAACAATGTAAATACTTTATTAATTCAATAAATCACAATAGGAAATAAAAAAAATTAAAACAAAACAAAACAAAAAACATTATGCTGCCATGACCTTGATTATTCTCTTCTTGCTTCAATAAGTTGTGAGCGATTATAAAAAAATAAAATGCAAAATAATAAGATATTCTGGATGAAGTGCTATTTTATAAGATGCAGAATAATGAGGGCAGAAGCAACAAATTTCAGTTACACAATATACTAGACTCCTACTAGATTTTCATTTTGTTTATTACTAGATTATAATGTTAATGGCTGATCTAGAAAATCAACTTAAGAAGCTGTGTAACCTGAATACGGGCACTTTTTTCCATTTAAATACTGACATGAAATTATTCACTTTTTTACTTTGAATATGACCCCTAGAGGATTAAAGGGATGTCCTCTAGATAACAGGTCAGAGTCAAAACATCCCTGCATGGTAGGTTTTTATGCCAACCTGTAAAATATCAGCGATTTTATGTCCCTATTTCACAGGAGAGAACACACTGTCACCTTTTTACAGAAGTTCAACTTTTGAAGAATTGTATTGCAAGAAAGAACAATGTAAATGCCCACTATAGGGCCTCCTAATAAATGCTCAGAATGTAACTTGTGCTTGCATTGCGTTATTAATTAAATGAAAAAGGACCCATTTTAAAATTTGCAAAGCTGAAGTCTTTAAGAGCCTGTTGATTGCTAGTTTATATTATTCCACAAGCACTATACAGTAATGACGCCAGTGGTCTTTTCTTTGTCTCTCTGATTTCTAGTAAATTGGAAGTCTTGAAGATCGAGTGAACCACTGCTATTAGTGGATACTGCTGTGTACATTCATTGTACCCCTGCATCTCATCAGCTACTGTAGGATAACCTTTGCATATTATAACACTTTCACTTATAAATGTTTATATTGGCCTGGTGGAGGCTATATGTCATGCATTTTTTTTACCCTTCCACACAATTCTCACAGCCATTTTCTGCATGTGTTATTGTCCTTATACTGTATCTGTCCAGCTGGAGTGCTCAGTCCTCAAACCTCTCTGAACCCAGAGGGTATACACACATACATAGAAGTCTTTTTTTTTTCCTTTTTTTTTTTTTTTACAAAGAGTCCCTTGTTTGTCCTGAGCAGTTAAACTGCCCACGGTTCTTCAGAAAAATCCACCAGGTCCTGCACATTCTTCACTTTTCCAGCATCTTCTGCATATTTGATCCCTTTCCAGCAGTCTCTATATGATGTTCAGATTCATCTTTTCACACTGAGGACGACTGAGGGGCTCGTACACGACTATTACACAAGGTGCAAACATTCACTGATGCTTAAGAGGGTAACACAATACATTAAGAGCCTTGGGGGGGGGGGGGGTAAACTTTTGAACAGGATGATCAGTGTACATTGTTAGTATTTTGTCTTCTGGGAGACTTAGCGTCTGAAGGGCAGTACTAAATGAAAAAGGAAAAAAAAAGAAAAAAGATCTTTAAACAAAATAATGACAATTTACACTGATCATCCTGTGCAAACATTTACATCAACAGCCATGAAAATCACACATAGGTCTTCAACAGTATGAAAACTGTGACTATTTAATCTGTAATATTGAGCTTTAATATTGATGTGCATGGCTGTTTGACTGAAAATTGACTGAATGCACTGTACATCTTTCCATCAGTGTTGTTACCAGTTAATATACAATGAGTACTGTATGATCATTCAATTAAATTAAAAACGTTCAATAGTACTGACTTTTTTGCACAGTGCTGTACATCCACCAGCTTTGTAGGACAGCACCCCCTCTTGGGGATAATTTGTTTAATGTCCACAGTCTCATGCTGTAATAAAAGGATTCAGCTCAAAGTTCCCTTAACACAACATTCCTTCCATGATTAATCAACATAATACACTTTGTGGAGTGTTTTAGCTGCTATCACATGGCTGATTATAGTCAGATACTGAATAGATATTCCATTTCATATGGCAAGGGCAAGTCAAATTTATATGTTACTTCACTTATGCATATCTTGAATAGGCTGAAGTGTCACTTCATGACATTTCTGCAAGCATATGGAGGTTTCTAGTGGAAAGCCATACCCTGTCCACTGGTACAAACATGCGTGTGACAGTTGTGTTGACCATTAATTGAATTGGGGCATTGGTGGTGGTGACTTTCCAGGAGAAGTGTGGAGGCTGGAACGTTAGCACACCCTGAAATGGAGTAAGCTGGGTGGCTGAGTGATGTAGAGAGTTCTGAGTAAATTCAGCCCAAGGAAGCAGGACCAATCTCTTAATCAGTGCAAAAAGTTCTGGAAAACTGATAAATCTCTTGATTTGTCTGTTCAACTTGGTCAGTGTCTTGGGGATGGTATCCCAAGGTTAGGCTCATATCCCAATTTCATTATAAAGGCCATTAGGACTTGGGCAGAAACTGGGGATCTCAGTTAGATACAATGTCCTTGGGAATTTCAAAGTGTTGAAATACACATTGGAACAGCAAGTCTGCATTTTCAAATGCAGTGGGTAAAGCTGTGAGGGAATCAGGTGTAGGGATTTGGGAAACCAATCAAAGTGATTACTAGCCAATGATCAAGGATTACCAGGATTGTGGTGTTAATCTGAGAATGTTTTAAATTGCAAAAGGCTTGGTGGGTTTAAGGATTCCAGACCTGTTTACACATGCCACATCTCAGTAGGGAATGAGGGAATCATTGAATGAACAGTCTGTAAAGGTTTGAAAAACTTCTGAATATCTTGGAAAGGTTTGGCAACTGTACAAGCTATGATGACACTTTAGTCTCTAGTTTATGGTACTGATGGTTTATTTAGTTTAGCTTATGGTACACTTTAGTTTATGGTACTGATGGTACCTGGGTACTGTCATGATTCCCCCTTGAAGCAGCGTGCTCTAAGCGCGAATGCGCAAGCACCTGCTTTTCCATTGTTGACAGTAGTGACATCTGGACACATGTGTTTTGTTTATGTTTCTGTCATGTCTCCTCCCTGTTCTGTCATTGGCTGGGATTTCACAGGTGTCTGTATTGCCCTCAGCTGCTAGCAGTTTAGACGCTGATCATGTCCGCATATATACCGCGCACCTCCCAGCACACAAGGCGGAGGATTATCGTAGAGTTAGATTAGTTCGTTTAGTAGTCATAGTCACGTTCCATGTTTAGAGTTAGTTCATGCTGGATTATCCGCTCCCAGTTCCTCGTCACAGTTCATGTTTCTCGTTTTGTTTATCGACCCTGTTTTCCGTGACCACGGCCTTGATTCATGTTTAACCCTGTGTATGCCTGTTTGCCGATCGCATGACCTTCGCCTGTTGTGGATTACATTTATGGATCATGTTTTGGATTTGTCTGCCTGTCTCTCCTTTAAAATAAACACTGTTCATACTGCACTTGCATCCGTCCTATCTCCGCTCCATCACGATACGTGACAGAATCTTCCGCCAAAACATGGATGCAGCAGGAGAACAGAGAAAACGCAGAACCCGGAAGTCGACGCCAACCGTCCCCGCTATGGACTCAGTCCAATTCCCACAATGGACATTTATGGAGCTTCCTGATCCATTTGATGGATTTTTCGGTGCCCCAGAATATTTTCTGGTAGACTGTCAATTCTATTTCTCCAGCCTGTTAGACCCTAAGCCAGAGGAGAAGCAATGGCTCCGATTCATGTGGTCCCAGTTCTTTGGACCGGCCCGTCAGTGGGTGCAGCCCCAACTGGATAAGCACTGTAGGAACCTGGACAGTGTAGAACAGTTTGTGGGGGAGTTCATGATGCGGTTCGGGAGTCCGGAGGCGAGGGTTGAGCTAGAACAACTTTTTGGGGGGGTAAGTCTGGCAGGCAAACCTGCCCTTACCCACTACTACAGGCAAACTCATGCAGAGCCCCAGCCGGAGGTTAACCTGGCGACCTCTGAGCTCAAACCTGAGACCCACGAGGTGGGCTCACCTGCCGAGCTCCAGCTAGAGGTCAACAGGGAGGCTCCAGCATCAGAGCCCCAGCCGGAGGTTAACCTGGCGACCTCTGAGCTTGAACCTGAGACCCACGAGATGGGCTCACCTGCCAAGCTCCAGCTAGAGGTCAACAGGGCGGCCCCAGCATCAGAGCCCCAGCCGAAGGTTAACCTGGCGACCTCAGAGCTCGAACCTGAGACCCACGAGATGGGCTCACCTGCCGAGCTCCAGCTAGAGGTCAACAGGGAGGCTCCAGCACCAGAGCTCAACCCTGAGGTCCAAGTCCAAGTCCAGTCTCCAGTCTCTGAAGTCCAAGTCAAGTCTCAAGTCCCTGAGGTCCAAGTCCAAGTCAAGTCTCCAGTCTCTGAAGTCCAAGTCAAGTCTCAAGTCTCTGAAATCCAAGTCAAGTCTCAAGTCCCTGAGGTCCAAGTCCAAGTCAAGTCTCCATTCACTGAAGTCCAAGTCAAGTCTCAAGTCTCTGAAATCCAAGTCAAGTCTCAAGTCCCTGAGGTCCAAGTCCAAGTCAAGTCTCTAGTCTCTGAAGTCCAAGTCAAGTCTCCAGTCTCTGAAATCCAAGTCAAGTCTCAAGTCCCTGAGGTCCAAGTCCAAGTCAAGTCTCCAGTCTCTGACGTCCAAGTCAAGTCTCAAGTTCCTGATGTCACGTCCAAGCCTGCTGATCCAGTTGACCAAGTTCCGCTAGTATCTAAGCCTAACAACCAAGTTCTGCTCACGACCAAGTCTACTGACATGGCCGACCACGTTCTGCTCACACCCAAGTTTACTGATACGGCCAACCAAGTTCTGCTCAAGGCCAAGTCTACTGATATGGCCGACCAAGTTCTGCTCACGCCTGAGTCTACTGATATGGCCGACCAAGTACTGCTCACGCCTGAGTCTACTGATACGGCTGACCAAGTTCTGCTCACGCCCAAGTCTAATGACACGGCCGACCAAGCTCTGCTCACGTCCATGTCTGCTGACATGTACGACCAAGTGTCTGTTGAAACAAACAACCAAGCTCTGCTCATGTTCCCGTCTGATGACCCAACCAACCAAGTTATGTTCACGCCCGAGTCTGCTGACACGCACAGCCAAGTTCTGCTCACGCCCGAATCTGCTGACATGCACAGCCAAGTTCTGCTCACGCCCGAGTCTGCTGACACGCACAGCCAAGTTCTGCTCACGCCCAAGTGTGCTGACACGGACAACCAAGCTCTGCTCACGTCCATGTCTGCTGACATGCACAACCAAGTGTCTGTTGAAACAAACAACCAAGCTCTGCTCATGTTCCCGTCTGATGACGCAACCAACCAAGTTATGTTCACGTCCATGTCTGCTGACATGCACAACCAAGTGTCTGTTGAAACAAACAACCAAGCTCTGCTCATGTTCCCGTCTGATGACGCAACCAACCAAGTTATGTTCACGTCCATGTCTGCTGACATGCACAACCAAGTGTCTGTTGAAACAAACAACCAAGCTCTGCTCATGTTCCCGTCTGATGACGCAACCAACCAAGTTATGTTCACGCCCAAGTCAGCTGACGGGGACAACCAAGCTCTGCTCACGTCCACGTCTGTTGACATGCCCAACCAAGTGTCTGTTGACATGGACAACCAAGCTCTGCTCACATCCCAGTCGGCTGACATGACCAGCCAAGTTCAGCTTGCAGGCTCTGCTGAGTACAGCGCTCTGTTTCCCTGTTCAGCCGAGGACGTCGCTCTGCTTTCCTGCTCCGCCAAGGACGTCGCTCTGCCTTCATGCTCCGCCGAGGACTTCGCTCAGCCTGCCTGCCCTGCTGTGAATGTCGCTCCGCTTTCATGCTCAGCTGAGGTCGTCATTCAGTCTCCCTGCTCGGCTGAGGTTGTCGCTCAGCCTTCCTGCTCCATGGCGAACATCGTTCCCCCCTCCTGCTTCAAGGGGACCCATGCTCCTCTGCCTGGCCTTACAGGGGACTTCGCTCCGCTTTCCTGCTCCGCCGAGGAAGTCGCTCAGCCTGTCTGCCTGGCTGTGGTCATCGCTCTGTTTCCCTGTTCAGCCGAGGACGTCACTCTGCTTTCCTGCTCTGCCGAGGACGTCGCTCTGCCTTCATGCTCCGCCGAGGACTTCGCTCAGCCTGTCTGCCCAGCTGTGGTTGTCGCTCTGCCTACCTGTTCAGCCGGGGACGTCGCTCCGCTTTCATGCTCCGACGAGGATGTCACCCTGCTTCTCTGCTCTGTTGAGTACAGCGCTCTGTTTCCCTGTTCAGCCGAGGACGTCGCTCTGCGTTCCTGCTCCGCCAAGGACGTCGTTCTGCCTTCATGCTCCGCCGAGGACTTCGCTCAGCCTGTCTGCCCGGCTGTGGTCGTTACTCTGCCTCCCTGTTCAGCCAGGGACGTCGCTCCGCTTCCCTGCGCCGCCAAGAACACCGTGCGGTTTCCTGGCTCTGCTTGGGACATTCAGCCAAGGGGGCCGGGGCCGCCAATGAAATGGGATGACTCTGGGAGGAGTGCCTTTGGGGGGGGGGGGGGGTCCTGTCATGATTCCCCCTTGAAGCAGCGTGCTCTACGCGAATGCGCGAGCACCTGCTTTTCCATTGTTGACAGTAGTGACATCTGGACACGTGTGTTTTGTTTATGTTTGTCATGTCTCCTCCCTGTTCTGTCATTGGCTGGGATTTCACGGGTGTCTGTATTGCCCTCAGCTGCTAGCAGTTTAGACGCTGATCATGTCCACATATATACCGCGCACCTCCCAGCACACAACGCGGAAGATTATCGTAGAGTTAGCTTAGTTCGTATAGTAGTCATTGTCACGTTCCATGTTTAGAGTTAGTTCACGCTGGGTTATCCGCTCTCAGTTCCTCGTCATAGTTCATGTTTCTCGTTTTGTTTATCGACCCTGTTTTCCGTGACCACAACCTTGATTCATGTTTAACCCTGTGTATGCCTGTTTGCCGATCGCCTGACCTTCGCCTGTTGTGGATTACGTTTATGGATCACGTTTTGGATTTGTCTGCCTGTCTCTCCTTTAAAATAAACACTGTTCATACTGCACTTGCATCCGTCCTATCTCCGCTCCGTCACGATACGTGACAGGTACTAATACTCAGAGGTTAAAGTCAAATTTTGAAGATGGTTGAACTCTGACAGTGATTGGGGAATAGGTCTTGGCTCATGTATAGAAAAAAATCTTATGCCAGCACGCCAGTCCAGTGTCTGTGCCTGTGGATTGGGGTGAGAGCTTAATGTTCATGCATCTTGCATCAGGTTATACTATACACAATAAAATGGATGGTGCCTGTTAAAGATGAAACATGATTGGCTCTTACCGTTGTCTTGTCAAATATGATTGGACCATAGTTCCTCTGTCGCAGTGACTGCAAGTTTGGTTCCTGCTGTCCATCAATCTGCAAGGTACTGAGGGTCCTGGAACACCATTCCAGATTATTGTTGTTGTTTTTTTGTGCACAAAATATTTTCTGTTTGGATGGAGGAGATAGGAAGAAACCTTGTATTAATCGTTCTTATTTGTTTATTTTTAAACTATTACTTGCTTTTATCTTTTGCAGTTGATAGCAAAGGAAAATCATGATCTGACATTATGAAGTGACATTTTTATGAGTGTGGAATATGAATTCCATAAATCACATTATTCCATAATATACGTCCTCTAATCCATTGAAAACAAACACTTTAGATATTAATTGTACTTGAATTGTTTTAAAATGTAAATATACTACACGTTCTCACCACTCTCCCGAGGCTCCATTATTACAGCTGGTTTTCAGTGTAAATTTATTTATAGCTGTAATGAACGGATGAGCGGTTGAAGATGGATGGATGGATGGATGGATGTAATGACAACTCTGTGAAAGTTAAAGTTAATAAGTTTTTGAAACTGTTAAGACTGGATCGTGGAATATTCAAAACATTGATATTTATCTGATGAACTGCCATTTGAATATAGCACACTTTACTGTGATTCATTTTGTTCATCTTTATCTGATCTATTTTATTTTTAAGTGTTTTTTTTTTTTAATTTCCTATCCATGATATCACCAGTATTACTCTGTTCAACCATCTCCAACACTTGGTTTTTCAGTCTCTCTTTTCGTGTTTCTCATGTCTCTAGTTGATTAGGGTTGAAGAGGGCAGAAGCATACGGAGTCACCAATTGCACCATACTTATGCACACTCACACAGCATTGTGTGTAGAGAGGGTCAGACTTCCCTAATTCCTCTCAGCCACAATCATGGTTCTCCATCTAAACACCACATTTCTCATGAAGCACCATATCCATCAGACTTTATCATGACAAGAGAGAGGTCCATCCCATTGTTATTTCTTTGTGTGTCTGTTTAAGGTTAACATAAGATTTTTAAAAAATAATGTTAAATATGATATTGTCCTCTGTTGATTTAGAGAGCCTATATCTAATAGTATCTACATTCTTAATTCACACATCAACCCTTCATGTCAAATGTTTTTAGGTTTATTTACAGGACATGTTTATTTATATCTCACAGCAGGATCCTCTTTCCTCATCTCACTTAGCTCCGGGCTGGGGTTTGTTTTTTTTTTCTTCACATTAGTCAAGCATGAATGTGTTCAAATCAAGGACTAATGGCATTGATTATGTATGTTCAAAAGACACATTAGGGTTTAAATCTATTATTTTTTTCACTGTAACAAGTATACCTTTTCTATGTTATTATACAGTATATACAGTATGTTATTTCAAGAAGATATACTGACTACATTAGACAGCAAAGTGAAATGATCTAATTAGATTGTCCTTCCTTCACTAATTTAGATCTGGTTTAATCATGCTTCGTAATTGTTATTCATGCCATATTTCCAATCCAGAAGCACTCGTACCTCGTTTTGAGTCAACACTTGTTGCAGCATTTTTAGTCTGTCACGGAATTGTCAAGGTATGGTGGAATATTGTATTTTCTTTTATTTAAGGTCAGTATAATTGTAGTCACTTTAGTTTGTTATTTTAAATAAAAAAAATTGATATCCAGATTTCCGCAGAGTTGCTATGTTACGATTCCACTGTTAAACGCGTTATATAAATAAAACTCAGTTGAATTAAACAGAATTGAATTTTGATGTATGCTCATCCCTGAAGTGAAAATCCACTACAGGTTTGAAGATGAAGTAAGAATAGAACTATATTCATAAAACATTAATGATATTTTAATCAGTGCTCTGTGTTTTTGTCTGGTGGTGGGCTTTGGGCAGGAGGGGAGTCCACTCTCTCTTTCATGGTGCAGTCCATCCTAGACAGCCATAAAATGAATTTGGTGGCTCATACCATGCTATGATTTTGTTTAGTATGTATCACTCCTTTTTGTTGTCAGCTGTTTTCTTTTGGTGGGGTTGGTTGGGTGTATGTGTTGGTAAATTAGTGTAAAACATGGAATTCAATCTTGGTAATTTCATTGCCTGCCCTTTTAAAATGTATCAGTGTCATAATGTAGGTTTGTAAATGATTGCTAATTACTAAGCGCTCGCTCTCTCTCTCTCTCTCTCTCTCTCTCTCTCTCTCTCTCTCTCTCTCGCTCTCTCGCTCTCTCCGGTCCTAATTGCAGTAAGGAATGAAACATTTTCTGATGCTGATCAAGGAATGAGCCTTACAGGGATGCCAGACTTACAGGGACGGACCTTTATCTATTGACAAAAGCTTAGATTTCACAACTGTAAAACGGATTGTTTTCCAGCCTGAGACAGATCTCTGATGGTTTCACAATCATATGAATTCTGAACTCATTTGCCATTGAACTATAGAATTTGCACAAGAAAAGAGAATGTTGTTTGATAAATGGTGTCACTGTACAAACGCGATCATGTTTAATGAACTTTGTTAGTTAATCTTTTTTTGGAAGATTTTTAAAAAATAATAATAAATAATAAAACATGCTTTTGTTTTTGCTAAAGTGCTTCCATTGCTTGAAGTGGCCAATAAGACCAATTCTTTGATCACCTCAGATAAGTATGAGCAATTTCCCACCATGTTCCCAGTTTTCGCAGTGAATGTGCGTAGGTGCATAAATTTGGCAGGACAGTTGATCTTTCTGAGACCCTTTTGTATCCCCTCCCAAGTGTGCACCTTTGAAAGAACAGTCAGATGTAAAACCTTTGTTTTCTGGTTTAGATCATTTAGTCAGTGATGTTGCTATTCCTCTGACTGTTGACTACTGAAGCATAAGAAGCTGATCCCTCTTTTGGCACCTGATCCCTCTCTGTGGTAGAGAAAGTTTAAATGGTAGAACAGACATTAGCATATTAGCTAGACCAGAGGTGTCAAACCCAATGCCCACAGACCAAACATGGCCCACTGCTTTGCTCCATTGAGCCAAATGACATGTGAATGATTTGTGCAGGTCTTTTGGAGTCTCTGATATAAACAGACACTTCCTAGAACTGGATTGCCACAGTTCTCAGCCACACAGCTGGTTCTTCTCCTTAAACCATAAATGTTTGTTGTTGTTTACGCTACCAGTTCTGGATGATTAAATCATTAATCACGATATTTACAAAAAAAAAAAAAGTGAACAAGGAAAAAGCAATATCTCAGAGGCTTATTGATAATATATGAATGAGAAGATGGGAAGCACTGAAATAAACATCTAAAAAGAGCATAGTATATTGTGAATATACTGCTGCATGAATATTCCTAGTTATTATCAGGCCTCATTATTTGGCAGGTTATAAAATAGTACTTAATCATGCAAAGCCATTTATTTTACATTAGATTTTTTTTAATCATGCTCCACCAGTTAATTTTGCACGCAACTTAATGTATACACAAGATTCTAAATCAAGGTCATGAAATTGTCCCATGTGTAGGAAGTAGGATGTATTTTATCACGCTTTTATTTCACTATTTTGATTTGTTGAATTAATGCTAATTTTAATTCGATGTGCTCTCCAGTAAAGAAAATGTAACTGTGGTTTGAAGGATAAGCTGACCACAGATTCATCTGCTATGGCTAACTTTAATTGTCCTTGAGATAAGTAATGTCTCTGATTAAAGCTGCAGTGTGGATCTTTTTTTGGTTAAAAATGACCAAAAAACAATTATCGAGCAAGTACATGAAAAGTGTTCAAAACTGTCTCCTTACCTTACCCTGATTCGCAATGGTAAGCTTATAATGTTGATTTATATTTATATTTGATGGGAAATATCAGTTTGACGTCATTTGTCTTTTGTGTGGTTACGACACGTCCATAAACAGAAAGAAGAGCCGGCTACTGTATCGTGTGTGGAGGCTGAGGATGGTGGAGTGTTTGTAGCTTGTTCTTATAACAGTTGCTTAGAATTTAAACTTCTCATCTAGATGGCTGCTTTTAATCTGGATAGTTTTAAATGTAATCATCATAGACATCTGGGGAAACACCTGTTGTCAAAACCAAGAAGCCTCGAACTGTGGAGAGCCTGCAGTCAGTAAGGGAAAGCGACAGAGCCCGTGCTAAAATGAGAATAAATATCGGCATGGCTTTTGAGAGGTGGCGACATCTCCAAGATCTGAAGGGACTGACTACTGATGAATACAGAGATGGCTTTTTTTCTGCTGAACAAATAAGACATTTCAGTGGCTCAATGGGTAGCTAACATTAGTGTACTTATTCGCTTGATTCAGCTAGGTATCGAGTTCCTGTGGGGTTTTTTCCCTGCTATGGTCAGTGTGGAAATGGAAATCGTTTAAGATAGGCTTCAAATGCTGCATATATCACCACATTGCCAGGTTACTTTCATTCGAGTGAATGTTCTGTGACTACACTAGCCAGTTCTTAGTAGAAATAAAATAAAAATCAAAGCAAAAAATGTACTACAAATAACTTCCATGAACCGCTCTCTCTCTCTCTTCACAGTGTTTTCCTCAACCATTTTTATATTTTGGCTGGCACGTGGGATTTGGGTTGTGTAGGACAGCAAAGGATACATATATGTTGCCTTCAAAAATTGGCCAGATGATGGAACCTCAAAAGGCAGCATTCTTTGGAAACATTCAATTTGGACATGACTTAAAAGCAGCATTTTTATGCTTTGGACACACCCCGAGTTTTTGTGCATTCAGTGTGGTTTCTATGGCAACATGGAGGTGGCAATGTTACTGTAAACTAAGTTGGAGTCTGAAGTTTCTCATCCCAATGTTTATTGGTCATTGGTCAGTATTGGTCTAAATAGGTCAATATTAATGCTTGTTTTTAAAAAAATATATGATGCATAACCATGTAACTTTTAAATCGAAAGAACAAAAAAAAAGTGCACTTTGATATTCATTTCTACAAAACAGATAATCATTGTGATGTTCAAAGTGAAGATCTGCCCCAACACATCATACTACATACTACATAAATATCTGTGTCCTTATTTAAAAGTTAAATTCAACACCCAAATTAAATAGGCTTCACATTTTTTATGGCACCAGCAAAAATGATTGATGAATTCACAGATAAGGCTCTGAGGAGGAGGAGGAGGAGGAGGAGGCATAGAGGTGTGTGTGTCTGGGAGAGAAAGGGAAAACGCGAGCGAGAGAAAGAGAGGGAGAGAGAGGGAGCAAATGAGAGAAAGTGTGGCCATATGCATGATTTGACACATTTAGACCTACAGACAATGACATTTCCCATAGGGCATTGCTCCTACGACATCATACTGTCTTCTGTCAAACTAAAAATATATCGGGGGTAGGAGATTTTCATTAATTTTTCACACCATTCTAAAAGGCACGGATTCTATATAGATGTAGACTTCAGGTATAACATGTTACTGTTTATTTCTCAGTATTAACCAATGCCATCTTAACTATAATATTCTTCCCAGTTAAAGCTTTGTAATTACAGAATATGAAAAACAGACTGAGCTGAATGATTTTCAGTTGCTTCAAAAAAAGAAAAGAAAAAAGACCCAACCTAGGGGTCAGTCCAGATGGTTTCTATAAATCCCGGCCTATGGTTCACAATGTCCGTGACTCTGACCCAACCCTTTCTTAGGACATTATTCCTCCCAGTCCACCAAATACAGAATGCTAGTATCGGAAATCCGGCACTGAGAGGACAGATTAAGCTGGACAGATTAAAATTGTTTAATCCTCAACTTTATTTATGGACTTTAATGTTGTGAATTCTTTATATTTCTGGATTTCTTGAGTTAATACTGATGTCTGGTGAAAATTTCATGTGAATAACCTCATCGGAAATATATTTACTGAAAAGAATGTTGATGCGTCCAATACTTATTTCATTGAGAATTAAGCTTCATTCTGTACTTTCTCAGCATGAACAAGTAAATACGCAAACTATCTGTATTCTCAGCATCGCTATTCCAAACATGACTTACAACTTTTAACTTATTTCAATGTTAAGTGAGAATAAGAGACACAGGCTATGTGTTCCATGTCTGACTCCAGGCAGCAGATTCTTATGTGGTTTTCTTCTTTACAAAGAAGTATATCACGGTTGTTTGAGATCCTAATGAGGCTATCTAAAGTCCACTGCTTATGTCTACATGCCAGCTCAGACTGTAATTTTTAAGAGTAATTTGGAGAGCAAAATATAATCAAAACTGAAACAGAAATCTTCTGTTTTTGCTCAAAGAGCCATTATACCTTATTCCAAGTCCTAAGCACTTGTTATGGAGAACTTCAGTGGTGGATTGTGCACACGTAGAAAGCTGTTATATCAAATGCATAACCTCATCCATGACAGATCTCAGGCATGCTAATTTGTGTTGGTTCTCACAAACAACTCTGATTAGTAATAGTTTTATTATTCAGCCTGTTAACCATACTGAAATTTGTAACACTCCAAGCAGAATTTGTAATACAGAAACCAATTAAAAACAGAACAAAAAAACAGACAAATGGTAAACAAATCCCAAAACAGAGAGAAACACAGAGCAGAACAATAAGCAATGTAATGCATACTGTAAGTAATGTCAAGACTTCACAATGAAATGAAGACTGAGCACGGTTTAAATGCAAAAGACTGGTAAATGTGATCAGCTGCCAGAAGTAGAGATACACTGGGATGTAACACTCAAAATATTAGCTTAATGTTGTATTCCTATTAAGAAATGATTTGTAAAATGTAATGCCTCAATTAAATATGCAAATAACGGTCATTAAAAGGTGTCATTTTGATTATTCTGACATTAGTTCTTGGTTTGTATTTAGTGAATGGTTTGGGGTAAAGGTTATTTGTGTATGCTGTCATTCATAACTGACCATTTTTAGCTATTTTCAGCATAGATATCCCTTTTTTTTGGGGGGGGGGGGAGTAACATGTTTAATAAGAAAAATTACATTCATGCTGTAAATTGTTAGTGTTGTAATGTTGTCATAATGTGTATGCACAATAGTTTGTATTCACAGGTATTCTTGAGTTGAGCAAGGAGGATTGTTCACCAACTCTTTCACACACCTGTAACCCTCATATCACTGAGTCAGTGAGCTCTAGTTCTAGGCTGGCAATTACCATGGAAACAGGATGTGTCTGTGATTTCAGAGGAGCACATTTGGCATCAAGGACCAGTCATGGTAGAGTTTCTGCAAGCATGGATATTAACTCTATTTCTTATTTATGTGTCTATTTTTTTTTTTAAAGTGTTTACATTTGATAGCTTTCTATAGTCTTTCCACAGTCTATACTTATTCTAAAAAGACTTATTTCCCCCACTGTACAATTGTGTGCACATTTACATATTATTTTATACTTAATGATGAATTGTTACGTTTATATTTGTTCAGCTTACTTGTTTATATAAATTTGTAGATCCATCCCTTCAGTTTGAAATTGTGGGTCATAAGGAACTAATGCAATTTTTTCTGATACAGTCACCTGAACTCCACATAGTTCTTGGGTTTCCCTGGATAAAGTTGCATAACCCACATATTGACTGGTCCAGGGGGATAATTAAAGGGTGAGGTACTAACTGCAGTGTTTCTGCTTTCTTCTTGTGTCACTCCTCCAAGATACACCTAAGACAGCCTCGTTACAATATTCAGAAATTAAAACAAAATCTAAGATAAAAGAAAGGCAACCTGAGTGAACACTAATGATAATGTTATTTATGGAGGCAAAAAAGTTATCCAATACTAACTGGGTCTGTGTGGAAATGTATTTGCCCCTGTAGTTACTAATTCCCCAAATCTATGAAAGTGCATTGATAATGGGGTTCAGCTGGACTAGACACAACCAGGCCTGATTACTGCAAACCCTGTTCAATCAAATCATCACTTACACTGAACTTTTTCAACAGCATGAAGTTGGTTAAAAAGTCTTACCCAGTAACACACTATGGCAAAGATGGTACTGGAGGAATGGAGGTATTGGTTGGAGGTGGCTAAACATTTATTCCTCATCTCTACAGACCCCAGAAACTTTACCTACGCTCAGGAGGCCAAGAGATTAAATTCCCGCCAAGAACGCTGGGCTCTGTTTTTTTTAACCGGTTTGACTTTGTCCTCTCTTATCGCCCAGGTTCCAAGAATACGAATCCAGATGCACTCTCCAGGCAGTTTGATTCCCCAGAGGAGGAGTCCAGACCAGAACCCATTCTACCCACCTCCAGAATAGTAGCAGCCATCCAGCGTGGCATTGAGGCTGCCGTTAAAAAGGCCCAGCAGCAGCAATCTGATCCAGGTAATGGTCCACCTGGACGTCTCTTTGTGTATAACCGACTACGCTCTGATGTGTTGCAGTGGGCACATGATTCCCTTCCCTTGGGCCACCCTGTTGCTATAAATTCACACTATTTATAGCATAAATAGTATCTATAGAATAGAAATGTATATAATAAATTTCACACTTTGGTTTATAAAACTGCATTTGTCACCACTAAGTTTGTCTGACACAAGGAGCAAGAGTGAGTTTTAGAATTTTAATATGTAATTCAAAGCTAATCCCACTCTTCACTGTAAGTTTATCTACTCAAATTTTGACAATTTACTTTGGCCAAATTATTACAAATGCCAAATAATAATGAGTCTTTATTGGTCACATATACATTAGAGCAGGGGTTCCCAAACTTTTCCAGGGCAAGGCCCCCAAAATGGCATTAACATTTGACCGAGGCCCCCCCTTTTGCAAGATGTCTTTAATAAACACATTCAAAATACAGACTTCTGAATATATCCCCCCCCCCTTTTTTTTCTTTTTACTGATAATTACCTCTTTCATCTTTACATTACATTAGGAATTGATTGTGTGTGTATGGTTGTCTGAGAGTGAGAATCATGTATTTATTTATTTTTCACACCAAATTGTTGAGGCCCCCTGGTGGCCCCCAAGGGGGCCGCGGCCCCGGCCCCCACTGTGAAAACCACTGCATTAGAGCACAGTGAAATTCTTTTCTTCGCATGCCCCAGTATGTCAGGAAGTTGGGGTCAGAGAGCAAGGTCAGCCATGATACAGCGCCCCCTGGAGCAGAGACGGTTAAGGGCCTTGCTCAAGGGCCCAACAGTACAGCTTGGGCTTTAACCCCCGACCTTCCAATCAGTAACCCAGAGCCTTAACCGCTAAACCACCACTGCTGATACCACACAATGTTGATACCACACATTCATTAAATACACTTTTGAAATTTTTCATTAAAAGAGTTCAAGTTAATGACCAATAGGATTGTTTTAGGAGGGACCCCAAAACTTCAGACTAAATTTGAGCTTACTAACAATGCATGCTTGTCTTGCGTGAACATAAAACAACTGATATAAACATTTTAAATAAGTGTCTGTAATTTCTTGTTGTAAGAGGCATCATGGGTAAGATTTTTTTTTTTTAATGGATGATGTTGAAAAGTTCTGGAGAGAAATAAGCATATGGCAGAGTGGAATTGCATGCTACTTATTAGGACTAAGAGGTATTTGGAGTAAAAAAAAAAAAAAGAAACAAATAGTTGAAAGGGGTATTGTTTCCAAAGTCATCTCCCATTGCACTGGAGGATGATGAAGACTTTGGTAGAGCTGGAACAGCTTGGCAAGCATGACTGAAACCGTGTGTGAAATTCAGGGAAAAAAAACAAACAAACAAATAAATCAATAAGAAAAAAAACTTCAGAATAAAAAAAAATCAGAGATTGTTTTCACTGCGTCCTTCAACCCTATTAAATATTGCAAAAAAAAATCTATCTAGACCAGAAACCACTTGTTTATATGTCTCATGTGTCTTATTTATGTGTCTTATATACCATTCCAGCACTATACATTCAAAGATAATTGTCAGATGTTTGGTGTAAACTGGCCCATGGCGCTCTCTATAATACAATAGTCACATCAGAGCCTAGTGTTGTCATTTTGACGGAATAAAATCATGTATACCTGCAGTGGTTTCATCAGATTATAATAACCTTTCTATTAGCTAATGCCTGACACAAGTAGGTATATAAAGTATGTTGTGTATAAGTGTGGAAAATTGTAAAGGGAATTTGCACTTTTTTTAAATGAAAAATGTTGCAGGTAATTGACAGCAGTCCAGGGAGCGGGGGGTTGGGGGTTTGGGATTTATAAAAGGCTTCAGAAAATGACTGTGAATAAGTTCTGCCTCTGTGAAGGTCAACCCACTGAGCCCTACATCATGGCATTGTGGAGGGAAATAAACTTGTAGACAGTCAGATGGAGGCAGAGAGAGTAAGAATGAGAGGGTGCAGAAGAGACCGTAATACAAAACATCTCTCTTTTTTTTTTTTTATCAGTTCATTAGTGAGAAAAGCATGCATAATACATTATGTTTTAAAAATATTTATTTCATGTCTGAAAGGGTGTATTATTTGCAATCTGCATTCTCAAACTATTCCATTATTTAATGTTACACCTGCAACCCTGACCATAGGAAATGTTACGAATATTATAATATAGTTTGTCTGTTTAATATGGAGCATGTTCATGAAAACCCATATTTGCTGCCTCTTCGTTCATGAGTATTTCTTTTTTTCAGTCGACACGCGTAGCTCCATGCAACTTGTGCACCCCTAGAGGCAAGATGAAGCATAAAGAGGTAGGTCATACTATCTTTCAACAAACAGGATGTTATTCAACTTGTCTTGCATGCATACCTAAAACTAAAGATGTAAAAAATAAAGTTTAAATGAGTGATATTTAAATATTTTTGGAGTTTGTATTCATCTAAAAAGAATAGAAGTTAAGCAAAAAAAAGTGCCCATCATCACCAGCATGCACTAATGTATTATTTGACCCAAAATGTTCCACCTTTATTAAGATCTGAATGTGCAATAGTTAATATTTACACCATTTATGCAAATGAATTCACACTGTTTTAAATGGTTGTACATTCTGACTTGGTTAGTTCATTTATGGAATTTTGTGTTTTAAAAAAAAAGCAGTTTAAAAAAAACAATTACGTTTCTGGGTTTATGGATGTGTGTGATGTAGAAATTGAGAAAAGCTGCGAACAGAAGCATCAAACTGTGAATGAGTCAGCTCATCAGATTTTGCCTCCTGTCGGTCAGCACATTTATGGGCCTATTACAAATGATATCACGTTGCCTTGTCCACCTGTCCACTGACAGATCTTCTGACAGAAGCTAAGATCTGACAGAAACACACACACGCTGAATTGTCATCTCCACATCCCGTCAGACACGAACGATGTGAGGTGAATTTGATATTGTCTTTATTTAAATCAACAGTTTATGTGCTTGAACTTTTTGTCAAAGAGAGACTTCTGATAGATTTTGTTCTCCACAGATATACCCGTTCTTCCATTTCAGCTTCATTTTCTGTGTTTTTGTATTTGCATAACATACATCACTGACCATGTATATATCACTTAGCTGTTCCATTTCCAGCAATTTCCAAATAAATTCACAGAGTTTGACCCTTTCGATGTCTAGGATCTGTCAGGGTCCAGATTTGTACTGCTCACTCATGAAATTGCATGCTTCTCCCATTAGCGTAACTGTTGTTGGTGTATACTGTAGCTTATAGTAGTTTTTGAATAACATACTTTTAGCTGAATAATGGAATGATAAGATGGTACTTTAAAGTTAAAGGAAATAAGTGAAAGAATTGTGTTGGCCTGAGGCCCGTGTTCCCCAAGTTCCCCTTTAGATATGGAAACTTGCATAGACACTTATTCAAATGTGAAACTAAATAAGAAATGCTTCAACACCTGTTTCCTGTACAGTTCTAATTCTACCAGTCTCATTTTGTCGAACAGAAATCAAACTGACAGTATTTGGTCAAATCCTGACACACATCTTCTCTCTTACACTGTTTATTTAGTGTCTCTTATGAAGTCTGTTTCATCCAATATCCTTTAAACACACATGCAAGAGAATGCTATGGTGTAGAGAATTCCTAGATGTGGTTCATATCAGTGCAACTTCACTATACCATTACAGAAGTCTTTACAGTGAATGCACACACATAGTAAGGTACAGAAACATTACAGGGGACAATCATGATTAGATGATTTGCAACCCCCCCCCCCCCCCCCCCAACTTGCTACTCTTTTCCCATGATCGATTGGGAAATCAGAGACAAGAAACCTTTTCAAAGGCTTGTATCAATTTCGTATTCCTCTGTCCACTATCCTAGATTCCTAGTTGAAACCTATGACTTTCTGTCCATTTTGGCCATAGTTTAATTTATCTCTCTACAGTCTGCCAAACGATCTTGGCAATTTCGGGTGGATTCCCTGCATTTCTTCCAGTGTCAATCACCCAATCATGTCCATAACACGTATCATCTTCAGATAAAGAAGTCTGGCTTTGTCTGTGTATACTGTCAAAAATCATATTTCCATATATAAAGAGCAAGAGTGAAACTGTGCAAGAAGAAGAAGAAGTTATTATTAGTGTACAGATACATTTCAGAATATAATAGTATGAAGCTGGTAACCTAAGCAGATTGGGGTTGATTCCATTAGTTCTTAATTCTTGAGTTTACTGTGCAAAATAGGTCACAGGACATCTTAAAGAATAATTTGTGTGTTTGTATGATGGGAAAAAAAAGGATTATTAACAAAAAAGATAAATAAATTGCTTGCATGGGGCTCTAAGTCAGAAACAAATTCGAGTGGACAGTATAGGACAGCGACCGGGTCAATATGGTTTGTGTGGGTGCAGTCCACCAGGGAATGTCACGGCACAAATGGGGATATTTTGTATAGGCGTTTCCTTAGAAACACACAAAAGCTAAGTAGGTGTCTGTTTTGTCCAATGCATTTAGTTTTGAAACCACAGAAGACCTGGTGCTTTCGCCATCACCACGCCAACAGGGACACATGCCTACACACGCTCAATCAGATCAATACCACTGCAAACCAGTGTAATGAATGTGTGTATTTCAGTGCACTCAGACTATTTCATGTCATTTCACCTCTGTATAAGTAGTTACATAAAAGAAGCCAGACAAATTATTTACACATTATTACTGAAATTCTACAAACACATTGGTCTTGTTAGAAAGGGGTTTGTTAGATATCTTTCCCTCGCCCATTACGACATTGTCTTTAGCATGCATCTTAAAACTCATTCCTATACTTTAAGAGTTCAAGAGAGGTTTTTTTTAAATTATCCTCTTGAGACTAGAGGGATCAACGACTGCAGACCTCAGAAGCAGAATCTAGAAAGCCTCAACAATGCAGTGCAGTCAGGTTTAGGTGTTTATAAATGTAAACTGGAGCAATAAAACAAAACTATAACATTTGATTTGCTACATTCAAACAGGGCTTTAGGTCGGCCTCTAATCCATTGTTATATAATAGCTGAAGTAGCTTCATTACTTTACTCTGCTAATGGATTAACAGATCACCTACTTAGCATATTAGCTAGCTAACTAGTAGATTGCTATAGTTCAGAAAGTAAGTATTCTCCCTCAGTTATAATCATCTCTGTACTGTGACTTCATGAACTGAAGTCAGTAAGGGCATGTTAAAAACAATATTGGAATGCTTGTTGCTCAGCAATGTTTTAATGGACAGATAGGCACTTCGAATGCCATAGACATACAGTCTTGCAGATACAATTCAAGAGCTTCAGACAATGTTCAAACAAACATCAGAATGGGGAAGACATGTGATCTCTGTGATTGTGGCATGATTGTTGGTGCCAGGTGGGCTGATCTCTTGGGATTTTCATACACAACATTCTCTAGAGTTTACACAGAATGGTGCATAAAACAGAAAACATCCTGTGAGTGGAGGGTCTGCAGGCTGAAACACCTTGTTGATGAGAGTTCCGAGGAGACTGAGTCTGAGCTGACAGGAAGTGTATAGTAACTCAAATAAACACTCTTTACTACAACCGAGGTGAGCAGAAAAGCATCTCAGAATGCACAACACGTCAAACCTTGAGGTGAATGGGCTACAACAGCAGAAGAACACATCAGGTTCCAGTCTTGTCAGCTAAGAAGAAGAATCTGAGGCTATCATGGGCAAAGACTCACCCAAACTGGACAGTTGAAGACTGGAAAAATCTAATCTTCAACTCACCTATGAAAGGCACAATCATTGTGGTATTATTGTAGGATACTACTGTATATAAGGTAAAATTTTAAAAATTCACTTACAGTCCCCTGTAATTGAAATGGTGAGGCCAATTCATTTGGTTTTGCTATACACTGACAACATTTGTGTTTGAGATGAAAGGTGAATTTGAGACGTTTCAGCTGTCATTTCATGATATTTATATCTAGATGTGTTATACAACTTAGAACGTGTCACCTTTGGTGGTAGACCACCTAATTTGTAGGTAGGAGTATACTATAGGAAGTATAGGAATAGATAGTCAAAGTAAATTAAAGTAAATAATACATCCCTTGACACTGACATCACCAAACTGTTGCATTCTTATTTTGTGATGCTTTTCAGGAGGGGAAATGCATTGGATTAGCCAAGTCTAGTGATTGGCAGTCTTGGCCAGTCTAAAACCTTCCTATTTTTTCCCTTGTTGAGTTGGCAGTGTGTTTTGGGCCATTATCTTGCTGCATGAAGAAGATTCTGTTGCTACCATCATGAGCCACATCATCAATAAAGATCAGTGAGCCCATTCCAGAAGCAGCCCTGCAAGACCAAACCATGACACTAGCTCCACCATGATTGACTGATGAGCGTGTGTATTTTGAGCCATTAGCAGATCCTTTCTTTCTCCACACCTTGGCTTTTCGGTCACATTGGTAGAGGTTAATCTTGGTTCCAGACCTTTTGTGGTTCATCTCTTTGAATTCCAATCTGGTCTTCTTACTGCTAATGAGTGGTTTGCATCTTGTGTAATGGCTTCTGTATTTCTGCTCTCAAAGTCTTCTTCAAATGCTGGATTGTGATACCTTCACCCCTGCCCTGTGGAGGCTGTTGGTGATGTCACTGACTGATGTTTTTGGGTCTTTCTTCACAGCTCTTACAATGTTTCTACCAACAACTGTTGTTGTTTTCCTTGGCTGACCTGTTTGATGTCTGGTTGTTAGTACACCAGTGGTCATTTTCTTTTTCAGGACATTACAAATTGTTGTATTGGCTCTACCCAGTGCATGTGCAATGCCTTTGATTGATTTTCCCTCTTTTCTCAGCTTCAAAATAGCAACAAAAGCAGCCTTCACAGGGGACACTCCGACCAAAATTAGGCATTCACAGATATTTATTGTTTAAGCAATCAATCTAAGAGGACACACCTGGGCAACAAGAAAAACCTGTCATATTCCAATATTTTTGATCACTCGAAAAATGGGTGGGTTCTAACAAAAGCTGCCATGTTTTGAGTTGTGTAACACATCTGGATGTAAATATCAAGAAAGGAAAGCTAAAATTCATCTTTTGATCTTAAACCCAAATATAGTGTATAGCAAAAAAAATAAAAAATTCACCTTGCTGATCCAGTTCTTTCAGAAAGGATTGAATGTGTATATTCACTCACCAAACACTTTATTAGGAACAATACATGGATTCCACAAGATGTTGGAAACTTCCCTTTGACCAGTTTGAGATGGTTCATTGTCATGGATTCATGCTGTTGGTGCCAAATTGTTACCCTACCATCTGTGCGCCTCGGCAGAAATCCTTTAAAGCATCTGTTCATCTGGGCTATGATAGTTACCTCAGCAGAATCATCATACCAGGCTATGCTTTTCCAGTCTTCAACTATCCAGTTTTGGTGAGCCTGTGCCCACTGCAGACTCAGCTTTCTGTTCTTGGCTGACAGAAGTGGAACCCGACATGGTCTTCTGCTGTTGTAGCCCATCTGCCTCAAAGTTTTGATGTGTTGTGCATTCTGAGATGCTTTTCTGCTTACCACAAATGTACAGAATGGTTATCCTTTAATATTTCCTGTTCCATCACTCCATTCATGTTTCCTTCAATGATGGAAACATGATTGAACCATCAAACCTGACCATGACCAGCTGAGGGGATGACCAACTAAGACAACTAAGACTAGCTGACTGTCACAGACTGCTTTTTTCAGCAGAGCTGTAGTAGGTGAAACCAACTGATATTTAAAAAGTATATTTGAAACTCACAAAAATGGAATATCAGCTGTATCATCAGGTTTACGTTGTAGACACCAGCACATAACAAATTACATTCGTTAACATTTATAAAGGGGGCATATATACTAATTGCTTAATCATGGTTATAGTGTACAAAAAGGTATTCCTGAGTATAAGACAGAGTATATGTGTATGTGTACATATTACGCAGGACCAAACTGAATGATAGCTGGTCTCATGGTCTCACAGCTCTAATAATGAGATCAGTTATGTGCCAGGGGTCCATCAGATTGAGCCAAACACCATGAAGATGGATTATCTTCTCCTTCAACTGCATCATTAAACTTACTTTGCCATAAAGCCATCAAGTAATGACATAAAATATTTTTTTGCACATCAAATTATTTTGTGATGCCACTGTTTGATTGATGTATAAACCCCTGAAATAAGCATGTAGCAGATGGGTTTTGCAGGAGGCTGCTGCGCGAGGGGGTGATTTTGGGGACAGGCTGAAACTTTGATGGTTGATGAGGCATGTCTGTATTTTAGGTATGATGACCTTCTCATTCTCTCCCACACTAACAGTTTAATACAAGCAGGGATGCAAATTCACACTGGGGCTTGAGAAGCTACTCTCAAACCAGGGCAAAGTCAGGCAAATGGATGCCAGTGCAGCGTGAGACACCAAATGGGAGAATCTACCATGCTGTTTGTTCTGGCTGATGGTAAAGATGAGTTAAAGATACAGGACACCCCTATAACTGTTCAAATTTTCAACTCAAGGGTCACTCTTTCAGTTACTAATATGACAGTCGTGAGCTGGGCCAACACTAGTCTATTAAAGCCATCTGCCTATACAAGACAAAGCACATGTACAAAGTATTTCCACATCCATCAGTGAGCCCCTGCATTAGGAAGTCAATGCTTACAGTGTGTACAGTGTGTACTTAAGTTAGCATACAGACAAGCAGTGATTAACTCTAGATAGAGGAAGCAAATTAAGCAACAATAGGCAAGGTATTGTACAAAAATTATTTAATATCAATTCTGATTTCCATTTCTAAAAATAAATATTAAGTGGTTTATATTTCTAAAATTGTTCTTAGGTTCACAGACAGGCAGATTTGTCCATTACTCTTGTGTCTACCTGTTGATCTGCATCTGTAGTCTCAGTAAATGTGTCACGTGCACACTCCACACTATCTGTGGTAAAATAGCTGTGGTGCTGGAATTTGAGGACCTCATTTCCCCAGCTTGTCCAATCAGTCTGGAGACTTCGAGCAAACATTTCCAGACACTTAGCATTAGACCTAATGTATGGCTTCAACACAGCTGAAACAGAATAAAGAGGAAAAGTAGAGTATAAAATATAATAAGGTCCACTCTGAGTATACTATTAAATTGTTCTCAGCAATATGGAAAAGTAATTACATGAGCTCATTACATGAGCATCTTAATTAGTTATCAGTCATTAAAAAATGACTGTGATTAGCACCGTTACCATTTGAATGAAATATACTACAATGTAAAGTTGTTTTCTCAGTTCCAAATAATGTATTCTTGAATATCACTATGTGATTGTTTTGTGAAAATTGATGGGGGAAAAAACCCACTTCCATCCATCCATTTTCTGTACAACTTATCCTACACAGGGTCGCAGGCAGCCTGGAGTCTATCCCAGGGGACTAGGGGCACAAGGCGGGGGACACCCTGGACGGGGTGCCAACCCCTCACAGGGCACAATCGCACACACATTTACACACTACGGACAATTTGGAAATGCCAATTAATCTACAATGCATGTCTTTGGACTGGGGGAGGAAACCAAAGCATGGGGAGAACAAGCAAACTCCGTGCACACAGGGCGGAGGTGGGAATTGAACGCCCAACCCCAAAGGTGCAAAGCAAACATGCCAAGCACTAAGCCCCTGTGCCCACAAAAAACACTACCTGAGCTGATTCCAAGATTGAAATAGCCTACATATTGCCTCAGTTCCCTTTCTACACTGTATTACAAGGGCTGCACAATTAGTTTGAAAACATAATAACATAATACTAGTTATTATTATTTCTCTTAATATTCCAACTGTAATATTTATTATGAATAGAATTACAATTAAATGCTTATTTTGTGTTGCATATACTATATTCCCTGTATACAACAACTTAAACAAGTCATGCTGAAACTTGTGCTTTAAAATGATAGTAATTCTTTAAATTAACTTACCCATAACTATAATGTTATTTATTGCATTAATGTTACCAAACCATAAACGTCAGACTTAATAAACCATAAGTAAAGTAGTTGGCACATGCACTGATTCATATTTGTTTAAACGATAATGATACACATCAGCATTGACTAAAAATCCATAACTAAAAAGAAGTCCACGTTAATTAGTAAAAATAGGTGTCTGGATTTAAACATTAGAACATGCTATGAATATTGGTCATTTGAGGTGGTTATCATTTGCCTCATTTTGTTAATTTGTTAGTTGCTTATGGTGTGCATGGTTCATTCAGGTTAAATAATGTATTAAATAATATCACTTAGGGAACCTTAAAGCGGAGTCTTACCAAAATCATTTTATCATGTCCATCATAATGTTCTCTAGATATCATTAAATTGTAAAACGAGTAGTATTAAAAGGCAGATGAAGCATAACTTTCCCTTTTAAAAAATGCCTAATTTCTCCTAACTACACTGTCATAATAACGTATAAGGAAATTGGTTGGTAGGTTCTGAGCATCTTAGACAACTTGCTGCAGTTCTCATATTCTTTAATGATGCACAACAAATTTCTCTTTAGCATTACCTCTTTTCTGCAAAGACAAAGCCTGCACAAAATGAAATCTTTGGCGCAGGTTAGATTTACCAACATTTAACCAATTATACTTGTAAAAGAGTGAAGTGAATACACAGTCTGTTCAAGCATCTTTTCTGTCTGAAGGGCAAAATGTGAGCATTCATCTAATTCCAGACAAGATGGACACTGGAGCATAGATCTGTCACTCAAACTCTTCCCTATGCGATTTTGATACAAGTCTAGAATTTAAATAGTCTTTAAAGTGAGAAGTGAAATTCATGATGGGCAGTCACAGAGGTTATTAAGCCAACAGTGTCTGAGCAACATGGCAAGCTATGTACTTTTTGTTTTTGTACCTGATACTGATGGTTTATGTGAGAATAGAAGTCATTGCCACTTGCACTCACTTCACATACTGGTGTCATATGCTGTTTGATTGGCATTTGGTATTATGTGTAGACTTTGCAGATAGACAGTTGTGGATCAACATGACAGAGGTTCAGAATACCTGATAGAGCCGGCTTCTGAGAGTGCAGTGCTGAGGGAATGCTAATTATGAGCCGTTGATCTGGGATCTCACACGCTTCAGCTCTGAAACAAAAGGGACAGCATGTGAACAATTCGGTATAACTTAAAACATACTGTATACACAAAGACCACGCCTTTGGGGTGCCTATATTTGTGAATAAAACCGGCTGTTGTATAAACATTACCAGGCTGCAGTTCATTATTATCATGTGTACAAATGAATAATGAACAACCTACAAAGAGATTAGATGTTTGTTATAGACATCCAGTTAAAAAAAATTGTAGCAAAGGAAATATACCACCTAGTGTTCTAGTTACATACGTGTCAGCTGCTCTAAGAGAAAACAAGGATATTAAAAGAAGTCCCCCTTACCCTTAATAAATACAACAGCTGCCTCTGTGAAAGCTGACTTGAACCATTTTGGACCATTAAAATACTTCTACAAACCAATTTTCTCCTCGTGTCCATGTGGGGTTCCTCCTTACTGGTGAATGAGTGTGTGAATGAGTGTGTATGAATGTGCTCTGCGATCCAGTGTTCCAGATCCAACACAACCCTGACCAGGACAAAGCAGCTACTGGAGACAAATGAACGAACGAACGAACTTCTACAAAGCTTGAAAGTGGATGCTAATTAACAACAGCATCATGATGTTCATGTCTCTAAATCGTCCAAGTTTAGGCCATTACCCAGTTGTGCTGTAGCTGTTAGCAGAGAACCTTCCAAGTAATAACACTTCGTAAGGCTTCTTGTGTGGAGAATCCAGGGGGAAAACTACCTCCCCTTTCCGGGTCACCTACACACAGTTAAACACAAAATAATGGTTAGGACATGCTTTAGAAACACCTACTCAACTGGCAAAACAGCTACAACTATAAATCTCAGGTCCCATTGAAAATTGCAGACACTTACTACAAATATTAAGGTCATACACTACTCATTTGACATTTTATATACCATATACAGATATATACACTCACTGTCCAGCGCAATGCAACAAATCATGCAGATACAGGTCAAGAGCTTCAGTTAATGTTCACATCTAACATCAGAATTATGATGGCATGGTTGCTGGTACCAGAAGGGCTGGATTGAGTATCTCAGAAGGATATAAAAAGACATGATAGCCTCAGATTTCTGTTCTTGGCTGAAAGGATTGGAACCTGATATAGTCTTCTGTTGTAGCTCATCCACCTCAAATTTTGAAGTGTTGTGCATTATGAGATGCTTTTCTGCTCACAATGATTCTAAGGGTGTTTATTTGAGTTACTATACAGTTGTGCCCAAAAGTTTGCATACCCCTTGCAGAATCTGCTAAATCTTAATACTGTTAACAAAATAAGAGGGATCATAAAAATCCCTTTCTTTTTATGTAGTACTGTCCGGAATAAGCTAACCCTACTCAAACCCCCCCATTCTGATGTTTGATGTGAACATTACCTGAAGCTTTTTTACCTGCATGATTGTTTTGTATTGTGCTGCAGCCACATGATTGGCTGATTAGATAACTGCATGAATGTGCAGATGTAGAGGTGTTCTTCATAAAGTGGACAGTGAATGTGCATGTACACATACAGTAGAAAGAGATTAATAAACGTATAAAAATGTTGTAGCTCATGTCGAGAGTGTGTTTTGTGTGCATGATCGCTTGAGTACCTTCACCCAGAGCCACTCTGCAAGCAGCTTCACTCCCCAGTGAGGATAAAGTTCCTCCTTGACGAACCGGAGATGGCGGGGACGGTTGGTTACCCAAATAACAACCACACATCCTGCTGCACTCAACACTGGCACAGGAAGTTGTTTGAGCTGAGAGGATGGCAGAAAACTGTACCTGTAAATCAATGAATAGTGGGCATGATTGTCTTCTTTTGTTCATATTAAATTAAATGCAATACTATATATTGCAAAGATTGGACAGGGAAAGGTAGAATATTGAGTAAATACAGTGACAGCTACATTGGAAATGCATGTGCACCAAGATGACGTTGTTACCCATGCAAAGGTGAGGAAAAAAAAGGTACTTTTTTGAGATGAAGTTGGGCTGGGAATTTCTGTTCAACACATCTGCTATATAAAACACAGCTAAACAAAGGTATGTCCAAGTCCGTTCAGGCTGCTGAACTGTACGCTGGACGATTGTACATTATCGACTCTCAACTGCCTAGTCTAAACATTCACTAGGTAGTAGCCAACAGTATATGTGAAATGTGATTAACTTAATTTTGCTTGAGACTATGTTGTGATTAATGTTGTGCTGACATTATCTAAGGTCACAAGCTGCTGCTGTGCAGTGATTAGTAGATCAGAATACTTGTGTGCATTTGGAATCATATGTATAGGCATAATGCAAAGCAACCATTGTGTAACCTTAATAAATACTTGAAATTATTGCAAGCTAGAGTACTGAATTTTTTTAACACAATGTAATTATTATTTGACAATTCAAAAATCTGTGCGAGTTTCTTTAAGGAGCTTGTATTGTTTCTCATATGGACAGCATATTCTATTGTACGTACATACACGTAGCATAACATGTTAAACTTACCTACTGCTTCTTTTCACAGATTTATTTTCCCAGGGTGGATCAAGAACTATTAGGTCATATTTGTCTTCGCCTAGGAAAGAAAATAATGCATAATTTAAAAACTGTTTCAAATCTACATAGGCTAGTCTTGCTCTGTTACTCCATCAGGACTGTTTATTAAAGCTTGTGGCCAGCTAACTGTATATAAAAGCATATGCGCATCAGGATTGTTTATTAAAAGCTTGTGGCCAGCTAACTGTATATAAAAGCATATGAGCAGTGAGCTGTGGATTGAGCTTCAGAGAAGAGACAGACAAACTGGCTAGATAACAGGAAATGAACATGGACAGGATGGGGATCGTGAACAGCTGGAGTAGCAGCTGCTTGGTTTAAATGATAAATCTTAGCACTTATCTTAGCTACAGATTTTTACTCTAAGACAATTTACTAACTTGGATAGTGAGCCAAACTGAAACAAACATCTGGAAGTCAGAGTTGGTGTTTTTTTTAAATTATCATATTACATAAATTGCACTATTTATACTACATGCAATCTCAAACCTGTGCTATATATTCCCCCCACACATGAGCAACTCTCCCCTTATGTTGTCTCAGCACTTTGCTTCCTATAGGAGCATGTTACTGTAGCACGATAATTTCACAGTTCTCATATAATACGTATTCTGAAAACATATGACAATAAAGCTTACATGATTTGATTTGCGGGATTTTAACCTAATAATCTAGCTGCAGAGGGGAGATTTTAATAGATAGGTAAGAGCTGAGGCTACTCACAAATCTACATTGAACTTACTGCGGATAAGGGGTTGTAAACGTGTGATGTCAGACAACAAGAAACGGCTGCGAGGAGGCAGGAAATACGTCTCCCCCATTAGCGTTACCTCGCGGGCAATGTCATCTGGGTTTTCTGTGAGGCATGAGAACAGGTCAAGGTGTGCATCCATATCTGGATGGCCATTAACAGCCTGCACATGTGGGGCATCAGAATTCTCCATTTTAGGCAGCTGCTTGGCCATGTCACATAGTGCAGCCATCTGGCATTCATGACCAGGCATTTGTTTAGCTGGCACTGTATGTAAATCTTCTGTCAGATAACCACAGTGATGCCCAGTTTCCAGAAGAGACCGAGTGCCCTCCAGAACCAACCACCTGACCTGTTGTACAGAGACAAAGCGAAAGAGGGCAGCAGTGTCCAAAACATTAGGGTTACTGAATCGATAGAATTTCACAGGTAACAGCATTTTTGAAAACAGCTTGAGATCTGTCATCAATAAAAGTCACCTTTTTATGGTATACTTCAGCATCTAACTCCCCTTGATTCATCTCACTTCGTTTACGCTTCCTTTTCTAAAAGAGAAATATATTACATCACAAAAAGGTCATGAAAACGTACCTAGTACTGCAGACATGCTTTGCCGTATATATATAGTTCCTTCGATAAATCGTTAGACTAGACCGATTATCCAAATCTAATTAAGTTAAATTTCCAGACAACAATGATCAGTTTCCAGAACATTCTGGGATCGTTTGTTTTTGGTTCCCCAAATGTTCTGTGAACACATTATAACACTATCTGTAATTTCTGTTTCTCTAAATGGGCGGTTACTTTTCAGTTGTCACATAACCATATGAGAACACAGTGTTTTAAAGTTCCCAGAACGTTTCAGGAACAATCCTGCTGGAATAAAAACTCAGAGAATGTGTAATGTTTTAATGGTTATAATGGGAATTGTATTGGTTTTAATGGAAACTGTAATGGTCCCATGTGGGTCTCTAATTCTCTTGGTGGAATGTTATGTTTAGGGGTTACCATTAAGGACCAGTAATAGTTTGTAATGGTTTTTGTAGTGGACAATGTGTTTTGTTTTTCCAGCAGGGAACACTAACTTTATGTTAAACCAAAACAGAGCACAATGAAATGGTTCCTAATAAATAACCTAAGGGGAACCAAATGCTAACGTTAGATAAACCTTTTTTGTGTGTTTATTGGGTTTGTATGGTTTCCTCTATTAATTTACTGTACCTTTCGTGTCTTTAGCTCGATTTTGTTATCCTCAGCCGCATGGCTCTCTGTGTTTGGTACAGCACCCATCATACAAGCACTCCTGGACTTACTCACTATATGAGGCTTCAGTATATCAAAGTACTGCTTCTTGAAACAGCACCGGAAGTAACCCTTGTTTAAGCTGTAGCACCGCCGAAATCCTTCGTTAATGAAAGAACATGCGTCCAACAGCCAACCACGCTCGTTTGATAGCAGGACAGACATCTCTAGATCGCGATTAGATAAAAACGTAAACATTAAAATGACGTCAGAACTGTTTTCTAGTGTCGCGCTTTAGCATCATGCTACACCTGAAGCGCGAGTGCTGAGGATGTGTACATAAGCACTTGCACCACTTCCGGTATAGATGATTTGGAAATCCGAGGTCTGAAAACTGCAGTAAATGTATCCCCAGATTCACACAGCTTTAAAGGAAACTGGTGTTAATCTCCCTTTTTTCTATTTAATTTTAGTATTATTATTATCACTATTATTATTTTATTTATTTATTTATTTATTTATTTATTACTATTATTTATTTATTTATTTTCCTGCCAATCTACTGCCCACACTCCAGTCCAGTAGGTGGCGGTAATGCACCTTTAGTGGTTTGCCAACCGCCATTAAAAACAACAAGAAGAAGAAGAAAGAAAAAGAAGAAGAATCTCCCACGATACGATACAAAAAAAACAATACAGTGAAAGAAAGTAAAGATTTCATACATATTGCCCTGCTGGGGAAAAAAAAACCCAATATTAACCATGACAGAAACTCTAATGGATTTCAGTACAAATACCATTAAAACCATTACCATTATTGGTCCTTAATGGTATCCACTAAACATAACATGCCACGAATAGAAGGCAACAAATTACCAGTAGAGACCCATAGGGACCATTATAGTTCCAAAAAAACCCCAACCAACCCCAATACAATTCCCATTATAACCATTAAAACTATTACAAATTCTATGAGGGTTTCTATTGTTTGTTTTGTTTTGTTTTGTTTCAGCAGGGGATTTCACTTCTGGTCAGATATCATTAGGCTTGATTGATACAATTCAGATCCAATCCAGTTCAGTTCAGTTCAATTTAACATCCTATTTGGGGGGAATGTGAGTTGCAGGCACTGCCTCACAGTTCCAGGGTCTCCAGTTTGATCCTGAGCGCAGATTACTGTCCATGGGGAGTTTCACATGCTCTCCCCATTGTTTGTACAAGCCTCCTCACACTTTTCAGTAGATACAGTAGATTGGCTATGTGAAATTGCCCCTTGGTGTCAATGTGTGTCCATGGTGTCCTGCAACGGACTGGCATCACTGCCACGGTGTATTGCCGGCTCACACACAGTGTTCCCAGGATAGGCTCTGGGTCCACTGTGACCCTGACCAGGATAAAACAGTTGCTGAAGATGAATGAGTGATGTATTCTAGTTTTGAATCTGTAAGTAACAATTAAAGAATGTTTCTTTACTGTCTTTATTTTGTCTGGTACAACGTTAATTATTTGCCGTACATTAAATTTCTCTCCAAATTCTATATTTTTTTTCCCATACAACAAGGGTCTTAGATTTCTCTAAAATGCTGCTTTCAACCAATTAGGTAGGAAAAAAAAACACTGCTAATGCCAGTGTGAGAGAACCATGTGCCAGATATAAGTCAATGTGAGTTTTTAACTGTTTTCCTTTTCGAGTCCCACCCAATCTAGGCTTGTAAACTGATGTGACCATATCAGAGACGGCTGAATAGTGTTTCTGATTAAAAAAAAATCAAACATTTATTTACAACCATAACAAATATACTCAATCAGCCAAAATATGTTTGAGGTCCATTCACATCTTTAGTTTTGCACAGAATTAATAAAGCTAATGGAGCTAACAAGTAATTGGCACTTAGCCACCAATTTAGCTTTGTAAACCTGTCATCACACAATTTCCTCAAAGTTCCTGCTGAAAAATCCAGCTTGGCCTGATCAGGTACCAGCTGACAAGCTGTTAGCTTGTCAGACCAAGCTGAATTTGCTTGACTAAGAAATATAGCCTAGGCCAGGTCACGCATTAGGTCAGCCTATAAACTCATTCATTAAAATAGCTGAAGTTTCCATCCCTCCATCCATCTTCTATACTGCTTATCCTACAGGGTCGCAGTGAACCTGGTGTCTATCCCAGGGAGCATAGGGCACAGGGCGGGGTACACCCTGGACAGGGTGCCAATCTATCACATGGGCACAATCACATACACATTCACACACCCATTCATACACTACAGATACTTTGGACATGCCAATCTTTGGACTAGGGGAGGAAATCGGAGTACCTGGAGGAAACCCCCTGCAGAACACAGAATAGCCTAATAGCAGAATTAATAGCGCCCTAATAGAGTATTGAGAAAATTAAATCACAAATCAAACTGAAACAATTTGAACTTCTGCCTTAATCTATTTGAGTCAGTGTAGACTCCAGCTTTAAGAGAGCTGTCTAACTAGCATGTGTGGCAAAACAGATTGGAATTTAAAAATATTTATCATTATCATTATTTTTTTTTTTAAACAAAATAAATAATGTGCTTTTTAACTAGTACACTCGACATCCAAAAACTAGGAGACTACTTTGAGTCACTGATTTGAATGCATAATGAGCTACATTCAAAACAAAGTTGGGCGAGGGCTTTTATTTTGACTATTGCTGGCAGGACACAACTCACAATTTCCTACTGCTGAAACCTACCTTCGCGCTTCTCTTGCTTCTCCACGACGTTGCTTGTGTTGCCAGGTGCTGGGTTTTCACTCTGAAATTGGGTATTTTTAAAATGCAGCTGCTGGTTACTATTTTGTCTTTGGGTTTTGCTTCAGAAGTTCAGTACATCACTTTGTGAATAGAAAGGGGATTGGGGAAAAAAAGAAAACCTTTCGTATCATACAACATTTTACGTATAGAAGTAATATCCATTACTATTTTTACGTATGTATAAATTTGTGAGTGCATTTTTTTTTTTTTTGTAGAATTGCAAGACTGCCAAATGATTGTGGAATTGGTGGCAATTTCACCATTTGTGCAGCCATAAATAATCGTGGGGTTCTCCATCGTCATGCAACCCTGGGGCCATATAACAGTGAACATCTGCTTACATTTCCGGGTGGTCTTCCAGATGTTTTGTTTGAGCGTGAGCAGCAGAATCATCAGCAAGCAGTGCAGCCTGTCCATGTTGTGGTTTGGGACAATGTCAGCTTTCACCGTGGTGTACGGATAGGAATGGTTCAACATCAACCAGCAATTCATAAATCTTTGCCTTCCACCATACAGCCCTTTCCTCAAGCCAGTAGAAGTGTTTTCTCTGTGTGGTGGTGGAAGGTCTATGACCAAAACCCATATACCAGGGAAAATCTCTTACCGGCAGTGGAATTGGCCTGTGGTGACATAGGATATAGGTGTTGTCAAGGCTGGGTCCAGCACAGCAGAGGGTATTTCCCCCTTTGCCTGGCAAGGGACAGCATTGCCTGTGAAGTGGACGAAGTCCTCTGGCCAGACCCAACACAAAGATATGATGCTGCAGCAGAATGATTGTCTCATATCTCTCATCGAGTTTGATTTTGTGTTTGCACAATATTTTTGAGTGTACTATAATGTGCTTTTCATTTAGAGATTGTTTTCTCTGGGCTTTTGCCATTGGGATACTATATTTTTACAGTATACAAGTGTAGAAATATACAAATATGCTGTATTATTTGCAGTAGGCCTACTTACAGTATACAATATACTCACTATTGTGTGTTTTTTAACTGCAAAATGCCTGTATTATATACAATAAACATTTATTTCTGTAACCACATGTCCTGGATGCTGTGTTCTCCATGTATTTATTTATTTTGATGTCGTGTCTATTGAATGCTCTGAAGTGTTTATATATTGTCTGACTGTGTCTATGATCTGAATGCATTGTTTGATTTTGAGCACAGAGGAAATGGTTTTGAGGCGATCGTTTGATATTGCCAGAAGAGTCAGGGGTTTTGTGAATGCAGTTTTTGAGGATGGTTTTGTGTTTGAGACTTCAAGAAATGTGTCTTAGCAATTTAGAAACATGGTAATGCTCTCCTTCTAATACCTCATCATTTATATAGCAGCAGCTATGTCACAGGGACTTGTATGGTGGATGGTCTACATAATCAAAGGCTAATAATAAACAGAGAAAAATGTGATGTTATTTAACAAAGAAAAAGTAGAACCATTGATATGGAGAAGTTTTGTGTAATAAGACATATTTAACATTTGTGGAAGGAGTCTTGCACATAGCCTATTAACAGTCTGTACGTTTTCTGCCAGTCGTCAGTACTGCACCTGACTTGTCTCAAAAAATGCAACACAACATTGAATCTAGCTATCCATCCATCCATCCATTTATTTATTTTATTTTATTTATTTTATTTGTATAGCGCTTTTTACAATAGACATTGTCTCAAAGCAGCTTTACAGAAATATCAACATGGTATACAGATATTAAAGGTGCAAATTTATCCCAACTGAGCAAGCCACTGAGTGGCGACGGTGGCAAGGAAAAACTCCCTAAGATGTTTTAAGAGGAAGAAACCTTACCATCCATCCATCTTCTATACCGCCTATCCTTTTCAGGGTCATGGGGAACTTGGAGCCTATCCCAGGGAGCATCGGGCAGAAGGCGGGGTACACCCTGGACAGGGTGCCAATCCATCGCAGGGCACAATCACATACACACTCACACGCCCATTCACACACTACAGACACTTTGGACATGCCAATTAGCCTACCATGCATGTCTTTGGACTGGGGGAGGAAACCGGAGTACTCGGAGGAAACCCCCACAGCACGGGGAGAACATGCGCACACAGGGCCACGGTGGGAATCGAACCCCCGACCCTGGAGGTGTGAGGTGAACCACTAAGCCACCGTGCGCCCTTGAATCTAGCTATAAACTGTTAAAAAGTAATGGAAAGCATGTCATTAATATTAATGCAATATTAATTATTAACGGGAATAAACCACTTCAGGACATGTTTGAGGAAAATAATCCTCTTCTTTGCATTGATCCAAAGCAAAGCTCACCACCCTGTGGTGGATTATTTTTCTACAACACCACACTCCATTACTGCTTTATTCCTTACTTTATTACAATATCTTTTAACAACACGAGAGTTTTAGGGCCCGATGAAAGAAGTATTTATTGGAGCTGTGTGTTTATAACAATGCTTGATCAAAATGGTATGTAACTATTACAATACAAGGATATGAAAACAGTGAAACTTGTCTAGCTTCTGGGTTGACGTTTGAAGCACAACTCTAATCTTTAACAGAGGGCTGAATCCTAAATAAAAGGCTTTTGAACCTTTTATAGTGCATTATTTATCAAATATGGAGGAGGTGCGGTTTAACTACATGACTGTAGTAGTCATAATTACTAAGCATGGTTATATGGTTCCTCATTTAGGCAGATGTGTGTGTGAGAGAGAGAAAGAGAGAGACAGAGAGAGAGTGTGTAGAACGTTCAAGAATGAACGGCGCGAAACTTTTTCTAGGGTTGCCAGTGGTAATAAAAACACAAACTATCAATACAAGTATAGAATATCCTGACAACTCGTCTCACTTCAGTACTGTATTTATTAGAGTCTTAAATGAGTTTTAATAAGTAGTGTGTGCGGATTTGGCAACCCAGCCAGTCGGAGACCTGATAGCGGACGGAGGTGTGTGAAAGCTCCAGGGAGCTTCATGAGACTACTGGAACGCTGAACTTCATGAAACGGCAACAGCAGTAAGAGATAAGTTAGGCAGATTTTTTTATTTATTTTTTTGGATGTGGAAAGGTGAGGTATTTCGTTCAGGTTTTGGGAAAATATGTATATGTATATGTATATATGAAGGCATTGTGAGCAGTCTTGCGATAGCGAGTTGGAAACATGGCGGAATCGGGAGTTCCCGCAGCGGAGACTTCGCACGTCAACCGGTCGGTTTTGGTCTTTGACTGTCGCCCCGAAAATAAAGAAGCTTCTGGAAAGATGTTGGATATCGGCAGCATGAGCTACAAACAGTTCCTGTGTGCTGTGCGGAAGGTGGGTGGATTTCTGCTAGTCCCCGCGTCGCACCGAGTTTGACTAGCTAGCTAGCTACGCTACCTGTAGTTTATCAATCAAGAGCAGATACCGAACCGCTCTGAGTTGAGATAACACGACAACATCACTTTATCTTCGAGTAAACACGTTAAAGGTGGTGTGAGAAATCGTTACGCCAGCCCGCTAGCTAATTCACTGGTACTCACACCTGTGCTGCATATTGAAGTGTTTCCTCTGCTCCTGAGGACTGCTCAACACGTATGCTAAACACCTGGAGCTGTCTGGCGACTCCACATCCTGTGGTGTGAGAAGTGTCGCCAGTCAGTACGTTTACATGGACAACGATATTCCAATTAACAAACTACCATGTAAACAGTGATTTCTGATGACTTTAATCCTACTAAAGCCGGGTTCACACTCAGTAACTTTACACTGACTGTGTTTACATGGACAGCAATAATCTAATTATCAACCTTATTCTGAATAAGACAATATTCTGATTTAAGGTGTTTACACGGGTTGTTTTTAGGATACTCCTTTCATGTTCAGGTTTTACATGTTGTAGAACATAGATGGATTAAGGTCACACGTCATTACGTCAACACGCCACGCCGTCCGACGTTCCCTCCAGAATTTCACGTATCGACATACAGTTCGTTTTCGTTATGGTACCGTATACAGTTTTGGGTGTTTTTATTTTTAATTTTACGTAAGCTTCGAGTGCGGTTAATTATTTGTCGTGCTGTAGGTGCGAACGATGTAAATGGCCTAACTGACTTGATTGTTTTTGAGTTATTGAGGTTTGGACCAGACAAATAGGCTAATAGCTAATAATAAATATAACAAGTGGAATAATAATGGGTCTGTAACTAAATAGTTATTTAGGCACGTTATATTGTCCTCCTTTGGAATGGGGTCCTGAATCATGTTGGTACCTAGAGTGATGGAGAGGTTGATAATCTCAGAGAAGATGGGGCACAGTGTATCAGCATGCCAGGTGAAATTGCATCTGCTCTCCTAGGTTTCCCAATGTTCTGCTATTTGATTAACCTGTAATATATGTATGTATATAACTGAAAATATCGCAGCAGAAATTACACTCTTAAGAGCTTTGTTAATGGCTACAGTTTTCTCTGTAATGTCCACATGTTGTATAAACCGGAATGGTCTTACTGTACTGACGGGGCGGCTGTGGTTCAGGTGGTAGAGCGGGTTGTCCACTAATCATAGGGTTGGTGTTTCCATTCCCGGCCCACGTGAATCCACATACTGAAGTGTCCTTGGGCAAGACACTGAACCCCGAGTCTCTCCCGATGGCAAGTTAGCGCCTTGCATGCCAGCTCTGCTACCGTTGGTGTGTGTGTGAATGGGTGAATGAGACACAGTGTAGAGCGCTTTGGATAAAAGCACTATACAAGTGTTCCATTTACCATTTTTTCCATTTACTGATGGTCTTTTAGCCTATTTTGGACCGCATATGATTTCAGTGGAGCAAGTCCGATTTTAATCGATACTAGTGTCATTTTTATTTTCAGGAATTTTCTATCTCAGTAAATGAAAGCTTTGTGATCACTACGACAGATCGCAGGGAGATTGATTCAGATGTTTACGGTAAGTAACAGTTCTGTTGACTCAAAATCATAACCATTGAATAGCATAATCTGTGTACTGTGTTTGCTGAAACTGAGTACCATCTGAGTATGGTCAGCTTCATGAATATATAATAGTTTAACAATATAAACAAGTTTATAATTACTTCACCAGTGTGTCATTACCTAACAGACTACCTAACAGAGACTGTTCAGTCATATATCCACCTAGCTCTGACCAAATGAATTACAACCATAAATATTAATCACTGATTTGGTTGTGTGTGTGTTTTGCTATTAAGTAAAATAACTTCAGACTTAACTACGGTTTTTTGTTGTGATTTTGTAGAAGAATTATCAGATGGAAAAACTTTACACCTGCTAAAGTCTGTGGATCAGGAGTTGGTTGTGGCAACTGAAGAACGAATTAATTATGTTCCCCATTTCCACACCATTGTACAGAGTGGCCAGTATGAGTACTATGCCAGCGAAGGACAGAAGGCACTACGTAAGTACATGATTATTCTCGTTCTTACACGTGCATTTGAATTTGTCTTTTACAGTGATTTAAAATTTAATTCTGTTTTACACACACAATTTTTTGCCTTCTGTATTTATCAAATCTGTTTATTAATGGGGTCTCTCTCTGTGTGTGTGTGTGTGTGTGTGTGTGTGTGTGTGTGTGTGTGTGTGCACTTTCAATACTTTAGCCTACGCCTTTGCTGAGCTTATTGATAATGCACTTTCTGCAACCGCGCATAATCCTGAAACAAGGAGCATTGACATAAGATTGGTAAGGGTTTAATTGATTATTAACCATAGAATTAATGAACCAAAAAACCTACACGAATGCATAAAGTGGGTCAAAACGACCCATATTGGATTCAGTGTTTTTCTGCAAAACTATAGGTGTCTTGTTAATGAAATTATATATAAAAAAAAAATAAAATAAAAAATGAGAATACACATGTTTTAATTTATCAAACATGTTCACTTCCCTAGTACATATGCAGAACAAAAGATTAAATAAAATTTTTCTTCAAATGCAGTTAAAGATTTTCTGAGCTAACTGAACAAATTTCATACTACTGTAATGTAAAGTACTACTGAACTTTCCACAATATTAGGATTTTTTGAGGGGGCGGGGGATATATCAAGGGGTGGGATATATTAGGCAGCAAGTGAACAATCAGTTTTTGAAGTTGATGTGTTGGAAGCAGGAAATATGCGCAAAGCGTAAGGATCAGAGCGACTTTGACAAGGGCCAAATTGTGATTGCTAGACTACTGGGTCAGAGCATCTCCTAAACAGCAGATCTTGTGGCGTGTTCCCGGTATGCAGTGTATCATAGCTACCAAAAGTTGTCCAAGGAAGACCAACCGGTGAATCAGCGACAGGGTCATGGGTGCCCAAGGCTCACTGACGCGTGTGGGAAGCGATGAAAAAGATGTTTTCTTTTACATTGTGTGGACAGCTGTGTGCGTGTGTGTCTCTTACCTGGGGAAGAGATGGCACCAGGATGCAATATGGAAAGAAGACAAGTCGGTGGGGGTAGCGTGATGCTCTGGAAAACCTTGAGTCCGGGCATTCATCTGAATGTTACTTTGATGTGTACCACCTACCTAAACATTTTTTGCAAACCAAGTACATGCCTTCAGTGGCATGTTGCAGACCAAGTACATGCCTTCATGGCATCTGTATTCCCTGTATCTGTATTCCAGTGGCCTCTTTCAGCAGGATAATTCTCCCTGACACACTGCAAAATGTTCATGAATGGTCTGAGGAACATGACAGAGTTCAAGATGTTGATTTGGCCTCCAAATTCCCCAGATGTTAAACTATAACTCTATATATAAATTGTGTGTGTGTGTGTGTGTGTGTATATATATATATATATATATATATATATATATATATATATATATATATATATATATATATATATATATACACACACGTGTGTGTGTGTGTGTGTGTGTGTATATATGTGTATATAATATATATGTATATATATAATTATGTGTGTATGTAATGTGTATATATATATATATATATATATATATATATATATATATATATATATATATATATATATATATATATATATATATATATGTATGTATGTATGTATGTATGTATATTAGTGTGTGTGTCTCTGTGTGTGTATTAGGGATGTCACGATACCACCAAAAATACACAATACTCAATACCAAAGTCAATACCGTGGTATAAAACTAAAAAAATTAATTAAAAACTCTACTGGAGGACATTGTCCCCTGGCTGATACTGGCAAAAAAAAAGAGAGAGAGAGAGGGGGCTATTTTAGCTATCAAACACTGTTTGAAAATGAGTGGAGGCTACAGTGGAGATGCACTCCTAAACGCATGCGTGCACACCACCCCCCTTATACTCTGAATGCAAGCATTAGTTTAAATTCACTGATATGGTGGCAGGCCAAAAAGATTTATTAAAAGCATGAACATTTGAATAATTATTAGTGACAGTAGGCTACATTTAGATGACAGGACACGGGCTGAATGGCGATGCATGGTGGCCCATTAGGAGGTATTTTATGACATTGCAATGTATTAGCATCGTTAACAAATAACTGGCTATCGCAAACATTACATGGAGCATAACGTTAGCTGGCTTCATGGCAACAATGCCAGCTGCCTCAAACAAACATAACATAGGACCGTCTTTCAGGTGCTTCGCCAAATTCCAGGTGTTTCCTCGCCTTGTTTGAAATGAACAATCGCATCGGTTGCACACCGGCATCAATTATATATTTGTTGTCGTCCTCCTCGAATGTGAAGTATTTCCATATTCCATACCACCTTTCCTCTCAACGAGTCGTGGCGGAGCTAATCTTCTGTAGTTTGTCCCCGTGTGCTTGTAGTTGTTGTTGTTCTTCTTCACCACTTGTGGACCGACTAAAACACTTGCGCGTATTTGCTGCCCCCATCAGGTCCGGAAGAATTGCAACCACAGTACTTTAATTAAAATTGGTACCTACGCTACTGCAGAAAAACAAGTACCGTCACGTTTTAATAATGTTTTACCGAAGTATCGGTTCTCGTGACATACCTAGTGTGTATGTGTATATATAAAATTGTTTACATTTTCATTCAGCCATTCTCGTACGTCATGCTATCATTCAGTTATGCTAAAACGTATGTTACAATAATTCAGTATAAGAAATACTTACTAAAAGAACTAAAATTGGCAGGATGCCATCTCTTATAATTTAATGACTATTTTATCCATAATATATGAATATCTGCATTCCAAAACTGACTCGTCATATAAGTTCGTTGTTGAAGTACAGAATTTGCAGGCAAAATTTATCTGACCGGATCACAGGACCTGTGTGGTGCAGGTCTATGCTTGCTGTGATTTGAAGATTCTGTTATGATGGTGACAGCTGTTAAGTTGTCATGTGACTTTTGGCTGAGGCAAATTCTTGGCTCAGACAAAACAGCTTTTTGAGTAATCCATGGAGTTTTAAGGTAAGAAATATTGTTATTGACAACCTCTCAAAAAAAAAAAATGTTAAGTCAAAATTCCATAGGAAATGTATATGGGTGATTTTGACCTGCTTTATGAAGAGTTGAGGTAGTGATATGAAAATGTAACTTTTTCCAAACCAATGACCACATAATATGAAAATGAAACAAGTTTCTTAAGGCTTACATGGCGAAAAAAAAAAGCTTTGATTGATCACATATATTTCAAAAACCACACCCTACTGGGTCAGTTTGACCCACTTTGTGCATTCTAGGGTTAAAATAAGCTAATCAGTAAAAGTTCATTGGACTCTGAACATTGATTTTATTTTCTGTTTTTCTCTGTGCGTCAGTTTTTTGATGAGTCTCAAGGTGGGCCTGCAGTAGTAGTGATGGATAATGGTCGTGGAATGACCTCTAAAGAGTTAAATAACTGGGCAGTTTATCGCCTTTCCAAATTCAACCGAGATGACCGCACTTTTAGGAGGTAAACTATCAGCACTCTGGAAAACAAAGTCTTATTACATAAACATGATATCCTATGTATTCTAGCTGAGCTAGATAGCTGTTATTACTAATAAAGGATATTAAACAACTGCTTGTGTAAATGAGTGAAAAGAGATAATTTTTCAAAATGAATTCCTTGAATAACTAATACAGACCTATCAGTTTCTAGTTGTAGGCGTTTACTATAACCTAAATTCTGGAAAAGTTGGGACAGTATGGAAACAAAAGAAACAGTCATTTGAAAATTCAATTCACCCTGTACTATATTGAAAATACATTATTAACACATTGTTTGTTTTGCCATGCACTTGTAATCCAGGCAGAATGTGGTTTGCCGTTGTCCTGCTCTGGATGGCAGCATACGTTTCTCCAAAATGTGTACATATCTTTCTGCATTAATGCTGCCCTCACAGATGTGCAAGTTACCCAAGCCATAAACTGACATGCCCCCATACCATGGCAGACGCTGGCTTTTAGATCTTGTATGATCCTTTTCCTCATTGGCCCGGAGAACACGACGGCTGTTTTGTCCAAAAACTATTTGAAATGTCGTCTCGTCGGACCACAAAACACGATTCCACTGTGCTACTGTCCATCTCGGATGAGACCGAGCCAGAGAAGTGGGCGGAGCTTCTGGACAGTGTTGATGTATGGCTTCTGCTTGGCATAGTAAAGCCTTAACTTGCATCTGTGGATGCAGCGGCGAATGGTGTCGACTGACAAAGGTTTATTAACGTATTCCCGAGCCCATGTCAGGATATCCATCAGAGACTCTTGACGGGTTTTAAGACAATGAGGTCTGAGAGATCGGAGTTCATGCACATTCAGAAGTGGTTTTTGGCCTTGCCCTTTACGCACTGAGAGTTGACCAGATTCCTTGAATCTTTTAATTATATTGTGCACTGTAGAAGGTGAAATGCCCAAAATCCTACCGATTTGTCTTTGGGGAATGTTCTTCTCAAAGTGTTGGATTATTCGCTGATGCATCTGTTGGCAGATTGGCGAGCCTCAACCCATCCATGCTATTGAAGGACTAGACCTTTTTGGAGGCTCCTTATATACTATGATTAGACAATTGCCTCACCTGTTTCACATCACCTTCTTATGTCAACTCGTCACATCGCTATTAGTCCTAAATTGCCCCTGTCCCAACTTTTTTGGAATGTGTTGCATGCATAAACTTCAAAATAAACTATAATATAATACAAAATAATTTAGCTTCAAAGAACTATGCAGTTGATTAGATAAAACATCAAATACCTTGTCTTTATACAAGTCAAAGTACATTTACAAATCACTCCTCTATGTTTTAATTAGCATTTTCCTTACTGTCCCAACTTTTTCAGAATTGGGGTTGTACAGTTGCAATCAAAATGATTCAACCCCTATGGCAAATCCGGTTTACTGTCAAAATGTACAGACTTTCAGCTGTTTGCAGTAAAAACATCAAACAAAAGCAATTGAAATAGTTCAACACAATGAACGCTTCAAGTGGGTTCCCCAAATTCAACTGAAAATGATTTCTCCAGTCTCAAAACTATTCAACCCCTTCATGGCAAATATCTTTAGTACTTAGTAAAGCTCCTTTTGCTGTTATGACCTGTTGCAAACGGGATGCAGAGCTTCTGGCAGCGTTCCTGAGGACTCGTGGTCCATTCCTCATGAGCAGTGGCCTTCAGGTCAGTAATATTCTTGGGTTCTGCAACCGCCTTCTTCAAATCCCACCAGAGATTTTCGATGGGGTTCAAGTCAGGTGACTGTGATGGCCCTGTAGAATCTTCCAGGACTTCTTCTGCCTTGGTGGAATTTGAGGTATGCTTGGGATCATTGTCCTGTTGGAAGGTCCAATGACGCCCAAGCTTTAGCTTCCTCACAGACGGCGTGACATTTTCTCCTAGGATTTCCTGATACTTCAGTGAATCCATCTTGCGTTCCACATGCTTCAGGTTTCCAGTGCCAAAGGATGCAAAGCAGCCCCAGAGCATCACTGAGCCACCACCATGCTTAAATGTGGACAGTGTGTTCTTTCTTCCTTCTTCTTTCTCCAGACATATCGCTGATCCATCGTGCCCAAAAGGTCCAAAAAGTTTTGTTTCATTGCTCCACCGAACAGAATCCCAAAACTTCTGAGGCTTATTTATATGATTTTGAGATGACTTTTCTTCTGCTTTTGGGTCAGTAGTGGTGAACATCTTGGAGTTCTGGCATGGAAACCTTCTGCGTTTAGTACGCGCCTTAGTGTGCTCACTGAAACCTCAGTGCCTGTTGCCACCAAGTCTCGCTGCAGGTCTTTTGCAGTCACTCGAAGGTTTTTCACAACCTGCCTTCTCAGAAATCTGCTTGCAGCCGTTGATAGCTTCCTTTTTATGCCCCGTCCAGGTATTTCATTAATTTTCTACCCCTAGCCAGTTCAGGTATTTCATGTGTCCCAGCTCAAGCACACCTGGTGCAACTAATGAAGCCCTTGATTATTTGCATCAGGTGTGCTTGAGACAACACTGGGTTTGCATATTTGTGCTGTTGTGAGGGATTCTATTCAAGGGGCTGAATAATTTTGAAACTGGAGAAATCATTGCAAGTTGCATTTTCAGTTGAATTTGGGGGAACCACTTGAAACATTCAATGTATTGTACTATTTCATTTGTTTTTGTATGATTTGTTCTTTGCAAACAGCAAATTTTGACAATAAACCTGATTTGCAATGGGGTTTGAATAATTTTGATTGCAACTGTATAAAACTGATGCTATTGTGGTGTTCCCTGTATATAACTGATACTTTTCCCTTTGTTTTGCAAATGTGCTGTATTTATTTGTTTTTTCAATAGTGATAAATCAGGATACGTGCGTCCCAGTGCAGTCCCTCGCAGTTTGAACAGTGACATCTCCTACTTTGGTGTTGGAGGCAAACAGGCTGTGTTTTATATAGGCCAGTCAGTACGGGTAGGTACTACACCCCATCCCTGGCCAGTCAGATACATTTGACTGACTATTTTATGCAAAGCAGAATTTATGTAGTCCATTGTTTTAGATTAGAATGAAATTACCTGAATGTATATATGTATCTATCTATCCTGTGTGTGTGTGTGTGTGTGTGTGTGTGTGTGTGTGTATGTAGGTTTAATTGTGATTTGCGGTTTTTGTTTATGCATGTTTGAAGAAAAGCATTTGCACTAGAGAAATAAGAAGAGTTAGCATATTAGCAAAAGAGTTAGCAAGTTAGCATATTTTAGTAGGAACCTCAATAACTGTTCTTTAAAAAAATGTTAATTCCTGCTTACTATTTATGTTACACTTGGGAGGCTAAAATTCTCAGCGCTTAATTGAAACCTGACTCGTCAGTTCAGGTCTAATATTTTGTTAACAGGATAAGGGAATTTAGCCTGCAGCATTTGCAGTGGTGCTTGAAAGTTTGGGAACCCTTTAGAATTTTCTATATATGTGTGTAAATATGACCTAGAACAACATCAGATTTTCACAAGTCCTAAAAGAAGACAAAGAGAACTCAATTAAACAAATGAGATGAAAATATTATACTTGGTCATTTATTTATTGAGGAAAATGATCCAATATTACATATCTATGAGTGGCAAAAGTATGTGAACCTCTTCAAATTAACTGCTAATCCTAGGTGAAATTAGAGTCAGGTGTTTTCAATCAGTGGGATGATAATCATGTGTGAGTGAGTGAGCACCATGTTTTATTTAAAGAACAGGGATCTATTAGTCTGTCTATCAGATCTATCAGAGTCTGATCTTCACAACACATGTTTGTGGAACTGTATCATGGCACTAACAAAGGAGATTTCTGAGGACCTCAAAAAAAATAGTTGTTGATGTTCATCAGGTTGGAAAAAGTTCCAAAACCATCTCTAAAGAGTTTGGACTCCACCAATCCACAGTCAGACAAATTGTGTACAAATGGAGAATTCAAGTTCCCTTCCCCATGAGTGGTCGACCAACAACGTCCAAGCAATTAAAGACCTCTCTCACATTGGCTAATGTTCATGAGAACACTGAACAACAATGGTGTGCATGGCAATGTTGCAAGGAGAAACCTTATGCCATCTGTGAAACATGGTGGTGGCAGTATGATGGGTTGGACCTGTTTAGCTGTATCTGGCCAAGTCAAAGTCCTGACATTAATCTAATAGAAATGTTGTGGAAGGGCCTGAAGCAAGCATTTCTTTGAGGAAACCCACTAACATCTCAGAGTTGAAGCTGAGGAATGGGATTAAATTCCTCCAAGCTGATGTGCAGGACTGAGCAACAGTTTACATGTGATTCATATTCATGAGATTCATATTCATGTGATTCATTTACGTATGATTCATTTATGTATGATTCATTTACATGTGATTCATTTACTAATTTGCTTCTCTTTAAATCCAGTTTTAGACTGTAATATTACAAAGGTCTTTCCAGATCATTACTTGCTACAGTGTATGAGATAACCCCAGTAAAATTGCCTGAATTCTATAATGTAATTTGTTCACCATGTTAGGTTTAAATCCTCTAAAAACAGATTCGCAATTAAATAACATTACGTCCTTCAAAGCATTGGCATGTGCTGCTTACTCTCATAATCCTCCAAACACCCACACACCCAAAGTCTCCATAAACAAATGAGACAGCAGTGTATCCTACAAAAACCGAACGTTGTCCACAATGTGAAAACAACTCGGAGAGTAAGCTGAACTAACCAACAAAATTACCAAGACTGATAAACAATCTGCACACAATAATAAATATAATGTCCTTACCTTTTAAAGACTTGTAACAAATAATATAACAGTGTAGCACGTAAACCCGAGGAGATAACACTAGTAAAATTAAATAAACAGAAACTCTAACCTGGTCAGAACCTCTAAACAGAGAAGCACATTAATACAGAAGTAAATTTTAAGTGGTGTAAGTCCACAAAATCTAGGTGAAGTAATGCAACGACAATATCTTCAATAAGAATCCGAATTCTGTAGAGCTGAAAGGCCGAGTGCCAAAAATTTAAATAATAGAAGCGCAAAAAAGACTCCGCTGTGTAGATGATGCAGTTCAACCCGATATCAAGAGTTTAACATAGTCTCCTGCTTCCTCCGCTGAAATAAAGTCCTTCTGAACACCGTTATATGTAATACGAAGCCGAGCTGGGTGAAGTATTCCATAGCGAACGACCTCAATACCACGAAGTTGCCACCGAACCTCGTTAAACGCGGCCCGGGCCCGGGCTGTCTTGGCTGTGTAGTCAGGGAAAACGGAGATGGTCAAATCCCTCACTTTAATCCGCTCCGTCTCTCTCGCACGGCATAAAATGTCAACACAGTCACTGTGATAGTGGAATCTGCACACAATAGCTCGTGGTCGTTCACCAGGCTTGGGCTTCGGCTGAAGGGTCCGGTGGGACTGGTCCAAAACCAGCTCCTTCTCCAGACCAAACGCTTCTTTTAACAAGGCTGCTATGGCAGCAGTTGTACAGGTGTCAGCGCCCTCTGGAACTCCGACTATCCTAACGTTATTGCGCCATGACCTCGACTCCAAATCCTCACGTTTATTGTCTAATTGAGTCACGGTCGCAGTGAGAGACTTGATAATAGTCTTCATATGAACTATGTCATCGGTGCAACCGGAGAGAGCGTGCCCCATTTCCCCAGCAGTACCTTTCAGTGTTGATATGGTAGCCTCGGTAGAAACTTTATCACTAGCCAGCTCTGTCTTCACAGCCTGCAGGTCAAGCTGGATAATAGACAGCGCACCCCCGAGAGGCTTCTGGAGCTCCTTTTTAAAAATATCGGCGATGTCCTTCCTCAGTAAAGCCAGCAACTCAAGCCTGAGTGCGGCGAAGTCAGGGTCACTGCTCGGCGACGCGGATACAGGAGGAGAAGGGGGCTCGTGATCGCGGCGCGCACACTTGGCCTCAGTCTTGTCTGAATGCTACCACGGGTTTTCGTGTTCTTTCCAGACATTTTAACGTACCACAAAGTTAAAATTGCAAACAAGGAAACAGAGTAGCCTCCAACTTCGCGTCCTACTCCATCGAATTCCGAATCCTGGACTGAGCAAACTTTTAGTTGCAGTTATTACTACAGAAGGGGGTAACACCAGATACTGAAAGCGAAGGTTCACATATTTTTGCCACTTACAGATATGTAATATTAGATCATTTTCCTCAATAAATAAATGACCATGTATAATATTTTTGTCCTGTTTGCTTACTTGGGTTTTCTTTATCTACTTTTAGGACTGTGAAAATCTGCTGATGTTTTAGGGTTCTATTATGCAGAAATATAGAAAATTATATCGGGTTCATAAACTTTCAGGCACCACTGTATGAAACTAATCATTTTACACCTGTCAGTTTGCTTTGCGTTTAATGTTGTTTTTTTTTAAAACGTCGCTATACAGTATTCTTTCGTCTCTGTCAACTTGGACATGTATACTGTGTGACTGTTTTTATTATGTCTATATTTTTTAAACTTAATGTAGATCATAAGTAAGCCAGGTGGCTCTCCAGATGTACATGAGTTTGTCATGTCTAAAGAAGACTTTGAGCAGAAGGAAAAAAACAACAAAGAAATTTATTGTGGTATAATCCGGAACAGGAAGGTAAATGGGCATGCTTGAGTTATTTTCATGTAGCATAATGTCCAGATTGAATTATTATGGTGTATTTGTGTCTGTCTCCCCTTTTGTGCACTTGTTGTTTTAGAACTTGCCTAATACTTCTCTCTCGCACACATTAATGCACAGCCAGCAGATGACTCTCATGTGAGAGTGGATGAAGAGCGTTTCCTGCAATCACTGGTTCTGGAAGAGAAAGGCAAGGACAGTTTTACTGCTATAGTTATAACTGCAGTCCAGCCAGAACATGTTGCCTACTTAAAAAAGGATTTCGACTCCTGGACCAGAGAGCTGGCGTATGTATCAGAGCATGCACACCTGCACACCACTGACACACACTATGTCAAATCATATTAATTCTGTTTTTTGTTTGTTGTGTTTTTGTTAATTAAATTTAAGGCACATCTATCATTACTATATTCACGGTATTTATGGAAATGACATGAGAGACACCCGAACCCCCGTAACTATGTCAAACATTGACATCCAGGTATGGAAGTCTTTTATTGTATGCATCAAAGATTTATTTAGACAGTGACTGTCATTATTGGCATTTTTATGCAATAATATTATGGATGTATGCACCTGGAGAATAAGCACAACTTATTCTTCAATGAAAACATACTTAAGCTCTTCATATTCTTCATGTCCTTGTCCCCTCTTACCATAATTAAGAATAAATAATTGTGGATACTAAATCAAAATGTACAGACCCTTATTACCTACGTTTGAATTTCAAATATGTAACTCAAATTAAAATAATATTAAAAGTGAATGACAAAAAAAAACACCTTTTAATTGTCCAATGTGTGGAAAGCAAATAAATTTTATACATGTGCATTTTATTCTACATTATTTGTTTACATGTCTGTTTCTGCTCTTTCTTATTTTATTTTTTTATTGCATATTTTTTTTATTTTTATAAAAATGTCATTTTGATGTTTTGGCAGTACTGTACCTGCTGTAGCAGTCATGCTAATAAAGCTCATTGAATTGAATTGAATTATAGTGTTCTTGTACGTCAACGCTGCAGCTTATAGACATTTAACTAAAAAATTTTAAACAATAATCACCTTTCTCCCTTTTTTCCAGATCTGTCTAATTGAGCGGTCCCCTCGCTTGCCAAGGCTGCTTAATCTAAAAGAGATAGATAATGACATGCAGACTCTTTATATAAACTCCAGTGTGGCAGAGTTTGAGTTTAAAGCCAGCAGAGGAGGAGATGCCAAAGTAGAGGGACTGCTTAGATATCATCCATTCCTGTATGATCGAGAAACCTACCCAGAAGACCCATGTGCAGTTAAACCAGGTATATTTCTAGGTTATAAACATGCCTCTAAATTGTATCCGAGCAGTAGTTATGGGTGTAGAATAAGCAGAGACCCACTGGCTAAAAACCTTATTTACAAATGGCTGCCACAATCAACAGATGTAAATGGTGTGTGTGTGTGTGTGTGTGTGTGTGTGTGTATAATTGGGTCGTATTCAATGTTAAGTTCTTGGGCTTTTACTCACTCACCACAGCCACTGGTTGTACAGAGCATACAAAGTCAATTAAATTAAGTTTTTTTTTTACATGGAATTTCCATTTTAAAGTTGTATGGCTGGTGCTGTGAACACATTCCCGGTCAGATTTGATATACCAATGACCTGTCTCTCTGATTGCATGTGTTTTACAGCTCTAGAGAGTGACGAAGATTGTATTGTTTTACACGCGGAGGGTCGAGGGAAAAGACCCATCTTTGAATGCTTTTGGAATGGACGATTAATTCCTTATTCTTCTGTTGACGAGTAATGATATTACTACATTTATTTAATGTTGTTTGAATAAATGCAGACCTGTAAACCTTTACGCATTTTGCATAGGAATGCATTTGAACCTTGGCATACCCTAGTATTATTAGTGGTGTAATGATGCACTCCAGTCATGATTTGATTCAATTTACAGTACTGACTTCACGATTCGATTCCGTTTGATTCTCTGAATATTTTGAACAAAATTTGAATGAAGAACAGTTACGCCTGAAAAGTCTCCTTTCTTTTATTTATTTATTTATTTGTTTATTTATTATCTGAATGATAAACAATGCGAAACAATATCACCACTCAAAAACATGGCCAATCGGCATACTCTATGAACCTGGAATGATTGACGGTTGTGTCTGTGTTTTGAACTCTTATGACTATGCATTATTCCTCTTTGGGGTTGGCAGGTCTGTAAATGTAAATATTTATATGTAAATAAACATTCCTTATTCAGCAATCAAATGAAGATATTCCACAACTTTTGGATTATCAAAGGTTGCATACCTATACTTTAATTCTTCTTGATGAGCAACGAATGAGATGATGTATACATTTGTAAGTCACTTTGGATAAAAGCGTCTGCTAAATGAATAAATGTATGTACATTTGTTTTAGGTTTGAGTGGTGTGAAAGACCTAAGAAAGTCAGTTCAGTACCATTAGAATGTTATAACAGGATATCGGGCGTTCTCTTCACTAATGATCATTTTAAAGTCAGCACCAACAAACTGACATTTATGGATCTGGAGTTACAGCTACGTGACAAGGAAACTATCTTTACAAGAGTTCTGAATGGTCAGGTAAAGTACACCTTTACACAATATTGCATTCGTTTGTTTCAGTGGACTGAGCTGCTTGCTTCTTTCTCAAGTCTGAACGCTGCTGAAAACATCAGTGCATTCAGTCAGGGTTTAAAAAAAATAAATTTTTGCCAAAGATTTTGGAAAGTGGAGCAGTGTTTATTTCACTCCCCCAAACACAGTGGGCTACATAAAGAATGTTATGAATTAAACTATTATACTACATATCAGTGAAGAATAATTGCCCTATTATTTAGTACTAGATGCAATTTTAGTTAATAATTTCAGAGATCATTGTCTTTTTTGCAGGAACAAAGAGTGCAGATCAAGCGAGAGTTTGCAAATTGGTTGAAAGAGTGCCATGAAAGACACGATAAACAGGTATGTGCAGTGCGCTCTATTAATATTTGCACCCTTGGTAAATATGAGCAAAACAGGCTGTGAAAAATTGTCTTTACTGTTTAACCTTTTGATCTTTTGTTAAAAAAAAATTCACAAATACTCTATCATGAATATCAAACAATTGCAAACAAAACAGGTTTATAAAAAATATATCTTTGTTTAATATAGGTGTGCAACAGTTATTGGCACCCCTATGAATTCTTGTATATTCCCATAGATATTTAATTTTTTTTAGTACACATAGGGTGATTAGGAACAGGAAATTGTTCAACCGTGACTTCCTGTTTCGCAGGTGTTTTAAATATGAGGTAACACACAGGCCAAATTCCCTTTATTAATTAAAAGGCCAAATTCCCTTTTTTCATTAATCTCAATGGGTAAGACCAAGGAATGTAACTGTGATATGCTGCAAAAGGTTGTTGAGCTCCAAAAATGGGAAGTGGCTATAAGAAAATAGTAAAAGCATTGAAAATGCCCATTTCCACCATCAGGGCAATAATTAAGAAGTTCCAGTCAACTGGAAATGTTATGAATCAACCTGGAATTGGACGTGTGTCTGTATCGTCTCAACATGCTGTGAAGAGGATGGTTCGAGTGGCCAAAAAATCTCCAAGGATCACGTCTGGAGAATTGCAGAAGTTAGTTGCGTCTTGGGGTCAAAAAGTCTCCAAAACTACAATCCGAGGTCACCTACATCACCACAAGTTGTCTGGAAGGGTTTCAAGAAAAAAGCCTCTACTCTCATCCAAAAACAAACATTGTTTTCAGTTAGAGCTTAAAATAGAGCTTTTTGGCAATAAACACCAGAGGTGGTTTTGGCGTACACAGAGAGGTAGCCATATGGAGAAGTACCTCATGCCCATGGTTAAATATGGTGGTGGCTCTTTAATGTTTTTGAAGGTAAAAAAAAGACAATTTTTCACAGCCTTCTTTGCTCATATTTACCAGGGGTGCCAATATTAGTGGAAGGCACTGTAGATGTTTGCCATCATCTATTTATATTCATTAAAAACAATGAATGAATTCTAGGACCAGATGACCTATTTAACCCCTTTGGTACTCATTTTCATGGCTTTGGCATGTGTGGTGTGTTCCTTTGGATTGGCTGCTTATAGGTGAAGTTCCTCGGTTTCCAAGGTGTAATGACTCGCCCAGATATACAACCTAAACGCCTGCAGTCACCATGGGCCCGGTACAAAACCATCGTGTGGGATGGTACAACCTACAAAAGTGGACAGAAGGTAAGGACTTAAAGCTTACACAAGCATGTGTTGCCCACAAAAGGCTTAGTAATATGTACATAGATACTGACAAGTCTGTAATACAAGTGACCAAGAAGGTATGGATCAAAATATGGAAATCCCAGCAGCTCTTGTTAGTTCCTATCAAAGTGGACCTATCTAATTACCTACTGCTATCTGTCTGACTAAAATAAAAATAAAAGAAAGTATAAACAAAAACAATAATGAGGTAACTCACGTCTTTCAAATCTTTTATATCTTACAAATTTAATGATTACAAGAAAGAAAGAAAAAAAATCCAAAATAAACAATCACTCCAAAAGCAAATGTCTTCAGGGCTGGGCAAGGCCAAAATAATAAACAGAACAGTCACTATCTTGCCCTGTATCAATTTAAATAACCTAACAAAAAAAAGGATTTCAAAAGAAAATAGAGTCTAACCTGACTCCCTAACTGAGGCAAAAACAGCGAACAAAAGATAGCCCCAAAAATAAACGGCACCCAACCCCTACCGCTTTCCTGATAGTTAGAGAATAAATATTTACAATAGAAGATATTTACAATAGAGGCATTCACTTAGCCACAACACAAGACAAAAGAGGGGAATGGGACAACACAATATCCTACCACTCACTACTTTCACTTGTACACAATACAACAAGCAACCGATTTCAAACACCAGGAAAAACATTCACTACTCAATCATACGCACGCAATCACAGACACACCACACATCCGCATTCCTGTCGACATATCGTTTTTCTGCCTTTTTAAGAGGCACAATCTTCTCTTCTCCAATCCCTGTGCAGCACGTCGAATTAGGGCGGCGCGCCCTGTGAGAGTGAAACGGGGAGGGAGAAAGCGAGAGAGAGCACACACACAATACGTCTCCTGACGTAACTATATATATAATGTGTGTGTGTGTGTGTGTGTGTGTGTGTGTATGTATATGTATATATATGTATATATGTGTGTATATGTATTATGTATGTGTGTGTGTACATAAGTATTGATAATGCTTCTCTTACCAAGTCTGTGTCCCTCTTTTAGGTGAAGACGATGAAAACCTCACCTATTGTTTATGGCACAGTAAGTCAGTTTTTGCTCTATGGGGACCATGAAGGCGACGTCTATGCCACTGGAGGGCATGTCCAAATTGTAGTGGTAAGAGAACACACTGTATGTCTGATTTGTGGGTAGCTTTATTTCAGTATTTCAATTATCAGTCTGTATAGGATTTCACTAAGCTTTTTTTGTGATTGTTGCAGCCAAAAATGCTTGATTTTGCTGCTGCTTTTTTAAAAATTTGCGATGCAACTTGTGGAGTTCTTTGTGCTTTTTTTTTCCCAAAGAAAACTACTTTAATTGCGATGGCACAAAATTGCTTTGCAGAGGCTTTCGCAGTGTTGTTTGTTTGTAAATGAGACATTTTAGCTGTACTCATGTTCGATGCACATGAATTGACGAGGGCTTTGGCTGCATGTATGTTGGGATGACATACATTAGCAGATTAATACTAGTAGTGGAATGGGAAGCAGGACATGTTATGCATTCAGTAAATGAGAGCCAGTGAGGGGAAAATATCCAGCAACTATTTTATTTAACATATCATGTTCAGTTGTTCAGTCCATACACTGTTTTATGAGCAAAATTACCCCCCCCCCCCCCCCCCCCCCCCCAAAAAAAAAAAAAACAGTTACGCTTTTGCTGGTTGCAGTATCACAATAAAGGTAGAAAAAGATATGACATCACTTGTCTTGGTTTCATTATTTACATCACAGAAGAGTGCATATATCCCTCTATCTATCCATCTGATATTTGGATATAGTCATGTGCTCCTCTTGTATAGTGTGCAGAAAGTAGGGGCATGCAAATATTAAGAGTTCCTCAGACAGACTATACCTGTACCATGAATTTACACGATCTGTTGGTTTCTTTACAACTGGAAGTTACTAGCTGGCAATGAAAATCATTACCATTCATTTTAATTAACATCCAAGTATTAATAGAAAAGTACAACATTTTACCAGTTCTGTTAGACTTTTTCTCTCATTGTTTTGTTATTACTGATCTACTTCTCCCCATCTTTGCTCTCTCTCTGTCTCTCATGAGCTGTCATAGCCCAAGTAGGAACAAAGTGTTATTTCTCAGAATGGATTAATAAGTAAAATGCTATTTTTAATGGTACAGAATATACTTGGGCCGTGTCAGTATACCTGGGTGAAGCACAAAACACATCTTCTGAAAATACATGTGCATAACACTGAGCATGTGTCTGTAGGAACCTAAAGAGGTGTACAATGAGGTTAAGATCATCCCCATTACTAAGATTGACAGACAGGCTTCAAATGCTGACATCAAGGAAAACATCGAGAAGGAACTGGACAAGTAAGTGACTAAAATTTTGTCTCTAATCACTTGTTCCCTCTTGTTACGTTTTATCTTTTGGATAGCACTTGTTGATATAATGTCACTCACAGTGTCAGGATTTATGAAGTGGTGGAAAGGTAGCTAGAATTCTTATACAGTTGTGCTTATGAATTTACATACCCTTTGCCGAATCTGCAAAATGTTAATAATTAAAATAAAAATGTTCAAAAGTTTACATCCCCTGGCTCTTCATGTATCGTGTTGCTTTCTTGAGCATCAGTGAATGTTTGCACCCTTTATTATAGTTTTGTATGAGTCCTTCAATGGTCCTCAGTGTGAAAAGATGGATCTGAGAATCATATAGCTACTGTTGGAAAGGGGCCAAATATGCAGAAGATGCTGGAAAAGCAAAGAATGTGCAGGACCTGGAGGGTTTTTCTGAAGAACAGTAGGCAGTTTAACTGCTCAGGACAAACAGGGGACTCATGAACAACTCTCACAAAACATAAAAAAACAGTCGTTGATCATCCAGGTAACGACACACGGTATTAATTATCAAGCATGTGTTTTTCAACTGGTTCATTTGTGTAAATTCAGTTGTGAACTATATGTAAATATAGTCTTGTGAACTATATGTAAATATCTGTTATGTGAAATGGCTTATTCAGGACAGAACTAAATAAAAACAAATTGCAATTTTAATTATTTTAACATTTTGCAGATTCTGCAAGGGGTATGTAAAGCACATCTGTATAATGTACACTCACTGTCCACTTTATTATGAATACCTGCACATTCATGCAGTTATCTAATCAGCCAATCACGTGGCAGCAGCGCAATGCAAATAAGCATGTAGATACAGGTCAAGAACTTCAGTTACTATTCACTTCAAACATCATAATGAACAAAAGCTCTATGAGCTCTGAGACTTTGATCGTGGTATGGCCGTTGGTACCAGATGGGCCGATTTGAGTATTTCAGACACTGCTGATCTCCTGGGATTTTCACACACAACAGTCTCTAGAGTTTACACAGAATGGTACAAAAAAACATTGCATGAGAGACAGTTCAATGGGTGGAAACGCCTTGTTGACGAGAGGTCAGAGGAAAATGACCAGATTTTTTTCAGCTGCTAGGATGAATATTGTAACTCAAATAAGCACTCTTTACAGCTGTGGTGAGCAGAAAAGCATCTCACTATGCACAAAAGATCGAACGATGAGGTGGATGGGCTACGACAGCAGACGACCACATTGGTTCCACACCTGTCAGCCAACAGGAATCTGAGGTGATTCTGGGCAAAGATTCACCTATTCTGGAGTTGAAGATTAGAAAATAAAAAGCACCTGGGCTTTTCCCAGTCTTCAGCTGTCTAGTATTGACGCGTCTGTGCCCACGATGGCCTCGGATTCTTGTTCTTGGCTGACAGGAGTGGAACCTGATGTGGTTTTCTGCTGTTGTAGTCTGTCCACCTCAAGGTTTGATGTGTTGTGTGTCCTGAGATGCTTTTCTGTTCACCACATTTGCAAAGAGTGCTTATTTGAGATACTATAGACAGTTTTGAGCTGACAAAGTCTGGTCATTCACCTCTGATCTTTCTCATTAACCTGCTGTTTCAGCCTGAAGACCCCCTGCAGACCATGCTCACGGGATGTTTTGTTTTTCACACCATTCTGTTTAAACTCTGAAGACTTGTGTGTGAAAATCCCAGATCAGCAGTTTCTGAAATACTCAAACCAGCCCATCTGGTACTGATGATCGTAGTTACAGTCACAATGGTCACATTTTTCCTCATTCTGATGTTTGATGTGAACATTAACTGATGCTCTTGACCTGTACCTGCATGATTTTGTGCACTGTGCTGCTGCTACATGTTTGGCTTAATGAATAACTGCATAAATGAACAGGTGTAAAGGTGTTCATGTTAAAGTGAACAGTGAGTGTATCTTCACTATATTGCCATGCCTAAACACTGCAGTAAAAGCATAGATGTGTTAAATTGTATGACTGAAGTCTAGTTTGTAGTCTCGGAAATTACAACTGGTAATTATGCCAATCATTTTGTCTTTGTCGTAGACTTCCTGATAAGTTGAGAGTCACATGGCCAAAGAAGAACCCATGGCCTGAGAAAGATGTTAGACCAGCTGGGACTCCCATGGGTACATACATGCACACAGACCTACAAACACCAAATTCCACATTTAAAGACCTTTACATTCACATGCATACATGTATTCTCATACACACAATATGGCCAACAGTTTGTGGACACCTAATGATCACACCTATATGTAGGGTTTCCCCAAACTGTTGCCACAGAGTTGGAAGTAATTGTCAGGTAGGGTGCATAATTGTTTTTAATGTTCCCTTCACTGGAACGAAGGGGCCCAAACCTGTTTCAGCATGACAAATCAAAGTCCATGAAGACATAGCTTGCCAGGTTTGATGTGGAAGAACTTGTGTGGTTTGTACAAAGCCCTTACTTCAATCTCACTAAACACCTTTTGGATGTACTGGAACACTGATTGCACCGCAGGCCTCCTCACCCAACATCAGTGGCTGACCTCAGTAATGCTCTTGTGGCAGAATGGGGAAAATCACCACAGCTACGCTCCAAAATCTAGTGGAAAGCCTTCCCAGAAGAGTGGAGGTTATTATAACAGCAAAGAGGGACTAATTATGGAATGGGATGTTCAACAAGCAGATATGGGTGTAATGCTTAGGTGTCCACAAACCCGAACAGAGGACTAATTATTGTTAATAACTAATAACATGTTCCACTTCTCCAACTTCAGGACCAATCAAAGTTGAGATTTTGAATAAAAAAGGGGAGACAATGTCACGGTGGCCGGTATCCAGTGGTAATTCCAGGAAATTCCTGATTGACCTCAAGGTGGTCTGGCACTGTGAGTAAATTTATTATTATTATTATTATTATTTTTATTGAGAGAATATTCTACCTTTTTAGTAAGTTCTATATTGGTGTGTTTTAGTCTATTCTTTTATTCTGTTTACTCACAGCTCCTGACGGGGATATCACAACCAACTCTCACACTGGTGTGCACTCCAAGTGGGAATACTGGTTCAGACCAATGGGTAAAGACCTAATTACACCATCAGAATATACACACATTCCCACCTGATGTAACGTGTTTTACGTTTGTTTAGTGAAGGGTTGCCCAATCTTATGCCTGTTGGGAATGAAAACATGCACCTACATCAGCCCTGTCTGGATAAGTTTGGACACCTTAGTTTTAGTTTGACTTGGCCTATGCTTACTGTCATATTAAACAAATTTAAAACGTTGCTTTCTTTATTGTAAATACAAATGTTTGTTCTCAGATAACCTCTACATTTTTAAATGCATTGCGGCATGAAATGAGATACAAGTCCCCTCTGAAAGTATTGGAATGGCTATACACTGAAGACATTTGGGTTTGAGATCAAAAGTGGAATACTAAACTATATATCAGAATTTCAGCTTTCATTTCCTGATATTTACATCTAGACATGTTCGACAGCTTGAAACATGGCATCTTTTGTTTGAACCCACCCATTTTTCAAGTAAATAATATCAACATTCAAGAAAAAAAGGAACATGTGACTGATTGGTATTTCTTGTTGACCAGGTGTGGCCTGTTAGATTGATTGTTTAAAAAGTTAATAGCCCTGCATGTCTACTCTTGGTTTGAGCCCTGGGTTTCACCTGACTGCAATTGTGTTAAAAAGGATAAACCAACATGAAAACCAGGGAGCTATCTATGGGAGAAAAGCAAGGCATATTAAAGCAGAGAAAAGAGGAAAAATTAACCAGAGCCATTGCGCAAGCATTGGTCATAGTCAATACCACAAAGAAAATGCGAAAAGGAAAAAAAAAAAGAAAGAACCTCTGGTGTACTAACAATCGCACATCAAACAGGTCAGCCAAGGAAAGCAGCAGTTGATGACAAACATTGTGAGTGCTGTGAAGAAAAACCCAAAAAGAACAGTCAGTGACATCACCAACAACCTCCACAGGGCAGGGGTGAAGGTATCGCAATCTACTTTTGGAAGAAGACTTTGAGAGCAGAAATATAGAGGCCATACCACAAGACACAAACCACTCATTAGCAGATTGATCAGGCCAGATTGAAATTTGCAAAAAAGTACAGATGAGCCACAAAAGTTCTAGAACCAAGCTTAACCTCTACCAGAGTGATGGAAAGGCCAAAGTATGGGGAAAGATAGGATTTGCTCATGATCCAAAACATACAGGCTCATCGGTCAAGTACAGTGGAAGTAGCATCATGGTTTGAGCTTGCATGGCTACTTCTGAAACAGTCTCACTGCATTTTATTGACGATATTAGTCAGTGGTTTGCCAGCTTGATGTTATTGCAAGCATGGGCTGTGTAACAAAGTGTTTAGTGTTATTTACGTTAAGACTGTCTGTTCCAATACTTTTGGTCACCTTAAATTGATTTGATCTCCCACCAAAGATTCCATGTTCTAAGCTGTTTAACACATCTAGATGTATATGTCAGGAAAAGAAAGGTGAACGAAATTCTGATCAGTCGTCTCATATTCATCTTTTGATTTCAAACCCAAATGTCTTCAGTGAAGTACAGTAAGTACTGTAGTATAGCAAAAACAAAAGAATTGGCCTTGCCGTTCCAATACTTCAAGAGCGGACTGTATGTGATGCTTTGTCATTTTGAGGCCTTTTGTACTCTTCGTTAAATAAATTCTCAGTTTTTATAATTGTCTACAAAAATTTCTTGCTTGATGTAATTTATGTTTTTGTGTTTTCAGAAAATTTGAATAAGCTGGGGACATACACACTTCATCTGCAGACTATACTGAGCGACGGTGATTCCCCAATGACTGAGTGGGCTGGAACACAACTGCCCCGTTATACACTCAACTTCAGTATTAAAGGTAACTCGGATTATTATTTTGAATATCTGTGCACGTTAATTGTTTTCTGTGCTTTTATAATTTTTTCATTATTAAATAATTTATTCATTCTATATTTATTAAAACCATAGCATCCATCTCACACAAGAAAATTTTAAGGAGCCGATCCCAGTACGTGTCTCTGTCAATCTGACACTAGAGGCCTGAGACCAAAAATAATTTATTCATATGGTGTTTTTTTTTTTTCCTTTTTTTTTCCCTCTTTTTCTTCTTCTCCCTGCCTCTGTGTGTCCATGTGCATTCTCTTCTTTCTACTCTCTCAGAAGGCAGTGCAGCAGCTTTCGTGACGGGTGTTGTTCCTTCTCCTGTTCAGGTGGGGGTACCCTTCCCGTTGCCTCTGCAATTTACAGATGAATTTAATCATCCAGCTCAACCTCCTTCTGGCATAAAACCCCAGCTTGAGTGCAGGTAGGGTGCAGAAAATATACAAACAAATGAATACTTTCATTGAAATTATATATTTTTTATTTATCCCAGAGACAGACCATTAGCAACTGACTGATTCATTTTGCAGTTAACCCTCCTATTATGTTGGAAAAAAAAAAATACATCCATTATGTTATGGGTCAAAAAGGCTTCCACAGTTTAAATAAACACGAAAACAGCAAAGAACAGCTTAAAATTATAGTAAACTTTTATTATGGCTTGTCCGAGACGAGCCATAATAAGAAATATTTGCATAGAAGTTCAAGACCTTAAATGAGGAAAAAAATGTCAGAGAGATTAACCAGTACAGTATTTCAGACATCTCACGTGTGGAAATGGGTCCCATGACATAATAGGAGGGTTAAAAGTACAGAATCCATATGTTACTTTAGATGACTTGTTTTCTAAATCATTCTTGTCTTTCTCACTAATGAACATACATATTAGTTCATTGACTCTGAGCTATGAAGAGACAACTTCAAAAGATTCTACTTTCACCATACAAGACCTGAAAGCCATGGGTAAATTAACCGACCATCAGGTCAAGGTCAGTGTGTGTTTACCTATTTGAGTTATTAGACATTGTTTGCTTTTACACTGTTATTACTTTACTAATGTAAAACCTACGTATCATAAACCTACAGCTTCATTGTTGGGTGCTATGTAACCGTGGCATTTAAATGGTGCTGTTGGGTTTTGTGTTGATATTTAACCCACATATGCTATTGACAGATACACACTGTAAAGGTAATGATCCCAGGCCTCAACCCAGAGTCCCAGACTTTCCAGATTAGTGTCCGTCCAGGTAAGTGTACACGCTGTGAAATACTAATTAAAACAACGAAACCATGGATAATGTATAGTATATGCTCATGGATATAGCTAAATAATTTGGGACCACTTGAGATCGTTTTGCAGTCATTTATTAATATATGACACTTATTTTACTAAGATTTTTAATTTTTTTTGTAATTTGTACTTACAGACAATGGGAGTAATATCTGTAGTTTAAGTATCACATGCTCTACCATTTACATTTTAAAAGCATCAATCTTTCACCCAGTTTTAAGCTATGATTAACGTGTTACTTTATTTATCTTTTAAATGAAGTGCACACGGGCAAGTATCCTCCTTTCTTGAAAAGTTTTTCAAATAAGATTTTGTGACGGTCTTTCCTTCTGTGTTCACAAGGCCCTCCGCACCATCTGGTGGTGAAGCCTACCGATGAAGTTTGCATAGAGAATGGCACATCAGCAGGATTCAGAGTCGAAGTTCAGGATGAGTTCCATAATGTCACGACACATTCCAGTCTTATTGTCCGCTGCCAGGTAACATTTCCATGAACCATATACACTCCCCAAACAGTTTCAATTCCAACATCTGTTTGACTGAGCCACTGTTGAAGCCGCTGTAAAATCCTAAATATACTGTACTTGACTGTAACTGCGTCACAATAATTTCATTCTATATTGTCCCATGTTTAAGTACACTTCCACAAGTAAAACTTGTACATTTAAGGCATTGTTCTGTCCAGAGAATACCCACAATTTTTGTCCAAATTTATTTATTTATTAATTTTTTTGCTTAACAACCAAAGCTTACTGTTACCAGACTTTATTGCCTGGCAGAAGAATTGTTTATAGTGAATATTTTTACTAATTAAAGTAACACTGGATTTTATATAATTGGCAAAATCACTCTACAACATCTCTTGTGCCAGAATGCTTTATTAACTTGCTTATACTTGTGATGGGATTTTCAGGTAATTTTGTTGTCAAGTGCTCAGTCATATTTAAAAGAAAAAGAAAGGGGAAGGGTGGGGGGTCATCAGTTACTTGGAATTTGAAATGTACACGTGCATAGCACCTGTATGAAATTATTTCTCCAATTTTATAACAGAAACATAACATTTCCATTTGCAGGATAAGTGGGGGGGGGGGAGCGGGCAGCTCAGAAAATAAACTAACCAACCAAGCAATTGTTATTTAAGTAGTACAGTAATTAAAAAGCTCGGTTTTCTGTGACAGACTGAGACTTTTAGTAGCAGCATTATGCTGTGTGTTTGTAGCACATACGGTGAGGGAAATAAGTATTGAACATGTCAACATTTTTTTCAGTAAATATATTTCCAATCAGGTTATTCACATGAAATTTTCACCAGACATCAGTATTAACTCAAGAAAACCACACACATAAAGAAGTCCAACATTAAAGTCCATAAATAAAATTGTGTAATGAAGTGGAATGACACGGTATTGACAAAAAAAAAAGTACTGAACATGCTAACTGAAATTTATTTAATACTTAGTGGAGAAGTCTTTGTTTGTTATGACCGCGTCAAGACGCTTCCTGTATGAAGAAATTAATGGGCCGCAGTATTCAGGTGTGATTTTGGCCCGTTCTTCTAACATATTGTCTTTAAACCTTGTTCAATTGGATTCGAGTCAGGTGATTGACTGGGCCAAACACCTTGACTTTTTTTCTCTGAAACCAATTGAGAGTTTCCTTTGCTGTATGCTTTGGATCATTGGCAGTGGAGGCTTAGCGGTTAAGGTCACTGATTGGAAGGTCGGGGGTTCAAGCCCCAGCACTGCCAAGCTGCCACTTTTGGGCCCTTGAGCAAGGCCCTTAACCCTCTCTGGTCCAGGGGTTCTGTATCATGGCTGACCCTGCACTCTGATCCCAACCTCCTGACATACTGGGGTATGCAAAGAAAAGAATTTCACTGTGCTCTAATGTATATGTTATCCATAAAGACTCATTATCATTATTATCATTGACCTACTGTAAGGTCCACCCACGTCTCATCTTCATCATCCTGGTGGATGGCAGCAGATTCTTCTCAAAAATCTCCCGGTAAAGGGCTCCATTCATCGTTCCTTTAATTAGATGAAGTCTGCCAGTACCATGTGATGAAAAACAGCCCCACAGCATGATGCTTCCACCTCCAGACTTCACTGTTGGTATAGTGTTTTTAGGGTGATGTGCACTGCCTTTTCTTCTCCAAACATGGTGTGTAGTATAACAGACAAAAAGTTCAATTTTGCTCTCGTCTGACCAAACTACACTCTCCCAGTATTTCATAGGATTGTCCAAATGAGTTGTAGCAAACTTTAAATGAGCTTCGACATGCCTTTTCTTTAGTAATGGAGCCTTGTGAGCAGTGGAGTGCATTGCCTATTGTTTTCTCTGTGACGATGGCACCTGCTGCCTCCAAGTGTTTCTGGAGCTCTTTCTGAGTGGTCCTTGACTCTTGGTCTACTCTTCTGACTATTCTTCTGACTCCCTGGTTAGAAATCTTGTGAGGAGCTCCTGTGCATGGCCGGTTGATGACGGAGTGATGTTGCTTCCACTTGTGGATAACGGCCCCAGTGGTGTTTACTGGAGGATTTAGAAGTTTTGAAATACATCTATGTTCGATTCCATCAATATGTTTCACAACAGTAAGGTTGTGAAGGTCTTGGGAGAACTCTTTGCTTTTACCCATCATGAGATGTTTCTTGTGTGACACCTTGATAACGAAAAGCCTTTTTATAGACCATCGATTTACTAACCCAGCTGATATAAATATGCACAGATAGGGGGTATAATTACTTACGGATTTCAGCTGGTTCCTTGCCTTAGCTTGCCTTGGAGAACTGCTTTTTCTTAGTGTGTTCAATACTTTTTTCCCCTGTGTCATTCCACTTTATTACATATAACTTTATTTGTGGACTTTAATGTTGTGAATTCTTAAATTTTCCGGACTTGAGTTAATACTGATGTCTTGTGAAAATTTCATATGAATAGCCTCATTGGAAATATATTTACTGAAAAAAAAAATTTCCCCCACTGTAAAACAAGCAAGGTAAATATTTTCTATACATTAAGCAAAGATTAGCTTTTATTTATTAACGTAGCTTATAAAGGAAAATACCTTTTATTAGATTTTATTCTTTCGTTATCTTATTTATTCATGCACAGCAATGTTTTATGTCTCTGATGTATAACTGCAGTCTACTTAAATCCTAAATTCTGCTGGATTTTATTTTGTGTGTGTAGTTATTCGGAGCCTCTGATTTGCCAGCTGACACTGTTGACTGCAGTAATACTGGTTCTGGTTTGCTGCTAGCAAAACCAATACAACTGAAGAACGTCACCACAGAGCGCATCCTCACTGCAAAATTTGGCATTCCTGTAAGACTTTTTTTTTTTTTTTTTAAACAGCTATACATATCCTTTGCTGTATTCAATGTTTTAAAAGTTATGTTTGTTTGCATTGTGATTTTTATACTGTGTATGATGCATGTCTAAATAAGTGTGAGCAGCACAAAGTGCCAATCATTTGAGAATGTTTCTAGATAAACTAATAATAAGGAAATAGTGGGGTTGCCCGGATGAACTTTGACTCGTATGTTGATTGTAACTTTATACCACGGTCAGCATTAGAACCGTATATACCACAGGTAGTTCCGGTCAGTTTAATCACCGTTTGAAATTACTGCGCCAGCTATATACAACTGTAACCATAGTAACACCGTTAAACTCGCAGCTTCATTATTAGTAGAGATGCGGTGCAGATGCAGGTAATTCACACACGCACAATATCTCTCTCTCTATTCATTCAAATAAATGTAATCTTATCACACTACTTTATCTCTTTATGGCAGTTTGTGGTGATCTGTACATGTGGTTAGTTCTGAAGTTACTTCTGTAGTGAATTCTCTGCAGATATCCATTCATTTATATGCGATTATGTGCTTAGAATCTGAAGGCTGTGGCTTGTGTGGAGAGAAGAATTCGTATTTTGCCAAGCACCCGTGTCTTCCGTATAGAGGTCTACAGGCAGGAGGATGATTCGGATGATGTCATGGTGCTTCAGAATAAGGAGTGTATTAACTGGACAGCAGGTGACACACTCGGGAGTTTGCGCTTTAAACTCTATGATGAGGGGGGAAGGCAGGTGGCTTTAACACAGAGACTTGCCCATAACATAAAGGTAGATGTTTGTGTATTTCTTCACTTTTCTGTCCACATATGTAAAAGAGCTGTAAAAGTGATTAAAAGGATTTAAGGATATACATGTGTGTATTTAGGTGAACTGGACTGCAGATCTTAAAGCTGCAGAATTGGCAAAGGGAAGACTACCATGTGTGTGTGTCCCCACAAAAACAAATGGCGAACAGTTTTATCAGGTGGCATTTCAGGATCAGCACACTGTTGACACATCCTTTACCATAATGTAAGACCCACATATTAACACCCACATCCAACCTGAAATCAAACAATATTTTTCCCGTAGCGTCAAGCTCCTTTTTGTTATGTTGTACACAATTTGTACAGATGCAGGTTATTTCTGAAAGCAAGTTTTGTGTGTGTCTGCGTCTTTTGTGTTTTATAGCCCACGGCCGGATGAGCCCGAGCGGTTGAAGGTTACTCTCAGTGAGACAACTGTCAGGATGAGCGAAACTCTGTCTGCAAATATTTGTAAGATCTCTCCTAAATAGTCATCCAACTTAAATATTTGGACATAAATATTTTTAAGTAGTTATACACTGACTACAATAACAAAACTTCATCGCTGTTGAGTATACTATTGCACACTGTTTAGTCTTTTTTTTTTTAGTTTCAGTTCTAATATTAAATGAATCACCTATTTAACTCAGGATCCATTTAATGTGTGGCAAAAAAAACAAAACAAAACAAACCCTTCATGTGGTGAAATTTTCTATGTTTTCTACTATATGGCGTTCTAAAAACAACAGATTTCTTCTTAAAATGGTCTAACTGTAATTGAGGTTGAAATTTGTGGTACCTCCAGAGGTGAAAATCTCTTTATGGCAGCCTTTAATCATTGCCTTCAGGATATTCAGAAGTCCAGTCAATTCATTAGTCCAGTCCAAGTCATTATATGTTTAACAATATTTATTTGATATTAATAAATAAATGCTTTATTTATATATATATATATATATATATAAATAATATTGATATTAGAAATCATTCTGTCTACATTTATAAACTAGAGTAAGAATTCTCAATAACTGTCTCTGTATTATCTTGGAGGATAAAAAAATTCCAACCCGTTTTTAAGTCGGTAGCATGCCAAAGGCTCACCTACTTTAGAGAGAGTTTCTTAAAGATGTTAATGCATGTTATGGAATGTTTTTGGCTGTTTACTAGAAATCAGGACTGCAACATCTGACAGGTTTTCCCAGACTGCCAAACACGAATAATGGCTACACTTGAAGAGTATTATAGGCTAAGTTTATCCAGAGATGTTCTATTTTTGGTGTGTCAAACATATGGCCTTTGGGCCAGGACCAATAAAGTTTCTAATCAAGTCCTTCAAATAAATTTAGAATCCATGATCTAAATAAAAATTGTCTTAAGGACCATAATTGAATTGAACGATTTTAGGGGGTAAAATAAAAAGAGGTGGTCTCTGGCTACATCTACATTAATCTCCAAAGTGGATAAATTTGAAAGTTTTCACGTTGTAGTGTGGACAGAGATAATGGAGGCGTTCAATGCAAATAAATGACCACATTTAAAAGGAGTTGTTAATGTTTTACTGGTCTAAGAAACCGATCTTTTTGGTCCGGCCCACATGACACCGGAATGAGTATCATGTGGCCTGTTGCCTAAAATGAGTTTGACAACCCTGTTCTATTTGGTCTTATGTTAGTTTTGATAATGGTTTAATTAATTGATGGATTTTGTTTTCCAAAGCCGAATTAAAACTAACAATTGTTACATGCTTGTATTATAATGAATTGTTATAATCAAAATAATCATTAATAAAAACGGTGTTTCACTGTAGGCAGAATTCACCCCCCTGTCCCAACATCATCAATTTTAGTTATTTAACCTTAGTTTTCCTTTTTCTTACTGTAACCTTTTATAGATGTTGAGGTGATTGATCAGTATGGCAATAAGACAGATGCTCTAAATGCTGAGAGCATGAAAGCAGTCAGTGTGTCTGCAGATAACCTTGATGAATCCGCCCTGAAATTCGACTGGCAGGTATGAAATCTAGCAGTACCTTGTGTCCAGCAGGAAGAATTTGATCAGTTATGTTGAGGCTTTATGAGTCCTGATGAAAGTGGCTAACTGCACATAATAACATATCTGACAATAACAAGTTGCTTTCTTGATATTAACTGGATTGTTTTTTTTGTTTTTTTTAATTGCAACATAAAAATGTTGTAGTTTTTAATGCATTATTAAGCATTAAAGAAAAAAAATAAGCCTGGCAGCAATATGCTTTTGTAGTTTTGGTCCCATCCAGGAACTCTTACATCCCTGTATATGTTAAGCTTATTTTACATTTGTCTGTGGCTATCTTTGTATGTCTGTGTTTAGACCAGTACAGGGACAATGGTGGTGACAGGTGTTCGCTTTGCAGAAGGCCTCCCTGGTCCAAGGCAGTTGTGTTTTAAGTACCAGAATTTTAATGGGTTTGTCAGTGTAAATGTCACTGCTGGACCACCGACAAAAATCACTCTGCTGGAGGCACCAGAACTGGTAATTAACACGTGAACTGTCAGTAAAGCTATAAAAATGTCTTCCTCTTGCACTTTCTCATTCAATTTATCTTGAAACACATGCAGACAATGTTTAAAAAAAAAAAAAAAAAAAAAAGTATTTTAATTTTTACGTTTTTCAGTTTCATTTGTCCTTGACTTTTTGATGACTTTAATGACTGGTAATTGATGCTAAGGATGAAATCTACTGAAGTTTATTGAGTGCTTTTGTCTGTCTGTAGCCATTATGCGTGTTAAATGGACACGGTATAGCCACTCCATTCGTGCTACAGTTATGTGATGAGTGGGGGAATCCTGTTCCAGATCAGCGTGTTGTCATAGCAATAAAAACTCTGTCACCACAGCTCAAGGTATCTCCTAATATTGATGTACTGAAATAAATGTTTTGGCTTTTTTTTTTTTTTTTTTGGCTGAAAGCTAAATACCAATTTTATTAATTATTTTTATTATATACTACTAATAATAAAAGCTCCAAAGATCAGTCATGTGCAATGCAAGCATCACTCGGGCAGTAGTTCTGGCTGCATTTCTATAATAACAACTTAAACAAGCATGTAATTGCTTCTGGGAAATGATTAGAGGGTTTTATGCTTTGTTTTCTCAGTAACATAAACTGCATTTAAAAAAAAAAAAATTATTTTTTTTTTTAGTGTTGTTAATTTCAAGAGAGAACTAACTTGTTGATGTTCTACAACATTAGAAATAACTATAAATGAATAAACATGTGACAAATCATTCTGTAATTTTAATTTATTGTAAGTGCTGCCAAATTACTGTGGTATAAAAGGAATATAATACTTTGGGTTGTGCTACTATAGGAAAATAATCAACGAGGAGATGGTGTGATGCAGTCCATTACCAGTCCATATTTGATTACAGCATGCTCTGTCATGTTTTATTCCTTACGAAAGGGGAGACTTACAGTTAACTTGGAATTGTATATTTTGAAGAATTCTGGTATTTTAATTCAAAAGATCAACATAGCATAGCTTTTTAAAATGAAAATTGTCCAGTATATCCTACAACTAAGTGTATCTGTTGGTGTGTGTTTGGGTGCTGTAGGTTAAATCTTCGGTGATGTCCCAGCCTGTGGATGCAGAAGGAAAGGCCAGTTTTATACTGGAGACCATAACTGCCATGATGTGAGTAGAAACCAGCATCACTCAAAGCTGTTTCCTTTACTGTTTCCTTTACCATCCTGCCTATTAACCATTAACTTCTATTTTTCTGCATTAAAAAAAATTTTTTTTTGGTTTGCTATCTGCAGAGGAGACCATGAGCTGGAGTTCAGAGGATCCTTTAGTAGAAACAAGACTATTTCTGGCCCAGTTGTGAAACTGTGTGTGATGCCTGATCCCAACAACCCTGTTAGGCTTTGTGTCGAATACGACAGTGAAGCCATCTTAAGAGCTGGAGATCTTTTCCCTGGTGTGTATTCTCCGCATAGGAAGATATTGTCGTTAAGTATTAAAAGTGCACACTCTAAGTTGACCTGGTTATTGGCTTTGTGCATATGCAGTGTTCAAAGTAACCATACTCTCTGAAGAGGGTGGACCTGTGAAGAACGTGAGTCCATCCAGTCTGTCCATGCTGCTGTGGCAAGGCTTGGCTTCAGGATCCCGCCCTCCAACTACGGTGAGTTACACAAAGAAAGTCTTCGAAATGCATTGCTACTGTAGTCGCATATAATGGTTGAACTGTCCTGCTCTTAACAATACTAAAGACATCTTTTACTCAGAAAAATACACATTTGAAAGTCTTCTAAAATGTCTCACCAGGGAAAATCCTAGAATTCTTATTGACTATTAAAGTGAAGGACCTTATATAGGTGCTGCTGCTGTTGTTGTTGATGACACTGTTCAAAAGTTGTAATATTGTATTGTTGTAATACTGTTTTAAAAAAAAAAAAAAATGAACAGAATGTCCTATTTGACCTACCTTGATCTTGCCATGAAAATAGCCATTGATGCTGAATGCTTTGCTTTCAGGCAGTAGCACTTAAATGTAGTAAACCCAAGGACAAGGAAAATGATGACCACTTTTACTTCAGGTAACGCATGTTGCGAAACTAATATTACAGATTTACTATGAAGTGTATTAGTATGAGATGATAGACATCAACCCCCCCCTAGTTTTGAAAAGCATCCCACGGTGCTCATAACATTATTATTATTCTTTCCAACCAATTTTTTAAAAACGAACAGCCACATTTCTGATCTTTTGACTTGTGGTTTTCGTGTTTGATTTGTTCTTTGTAAGTGAAAACTATTTTATTGTCCATTTTATCTCACAGAGATAAAGAGATTCCTTCCCGAGTGGGGAAGTACATGTTGCAGTTTCTTTTTGCTGTAGAAAATGGCAAGTCTCTCTGGAGCAGTCAGGTGAGCCACTGAAATACTCTACCTGCATATTCATTATTGGCTACCAGCTCTCCCCAAGATAATATCCAAAATGCACATGGTAGTATTTACTATACACACAAATTCTGTACATTGTGGACGTTCACAGCCCTAATTGTTGAATTTATAAGGCATTATGACTAAGTATACAATCATTAGCATACAATCGTTTAAATTAGACAGATTCTCTTATATCAATACATTTCGTGGCGCACACGGCACTACGAGAGTAATGGATGGAATTTTTTTTTTTTCTCTGCCCTATCAGATTGCTCTGGACATTGTTGCCAATAAGCCAGTCAAACTCGTCCCAGACACTCCAGCTTCAACTCCTGTGGTCTCCAATAGCAGCACACTAGCTAATCGCACTCTTCTTCAATTCCTATGCTTGAAGATTATGGTGAGTCGGTTGAGATTTATTAGTAAAAGGGTTTAACACATTGAGTACACCTCCATTTAAAAATCCAAATTAAAATAATTCTGACCTGAAAGTGTCCTTTTTAATACACCTGATATCATTGTGATTAATTAATAATTTTTCCCCTATATGTCTTAATTGCTTCATTGTTTTCCATATTTTTTTTTTGCTTCACTCCAATATTGTGTCCACTAAATGAATGTGGGATTGACTGAGTGAGGAGTTAAGATCCGACAGAGAAATTTGGTCCTTTTATGAACTTACCCCATGTTGCTTCTTGCGCATTGATGATGACTGCCTATTTTATGTGTGAAATTAGTGTCTAGTGTTTGCCCCCAAAGGGAGGAAGAAAACTTGCATTTAAATATTGAATACTGAATCCAGTGAAACATGCCCTGCCTACCTCTACATTTATAACCTAACATACTTATGGAAAAACAGCATTACTGACACATTTAATAAATCAATATGTTTGCAATTAGAAATGAGTTATCACTTTGATTTATCAGTCTCTGTCTCATCACCTGAGGTAAAAATCATTTGCCGCATTTAAACACAAACATCATCTATTCGCTTTCCCCTTCAGTCAGTTTTGCTCTGCTTACTAAAATGAACTTTCTAAACGTCTTCTTATTAAGTCATTGAAACATTTTAAACTTTGTTTGCCGTAATCACAGACTGTAAACACTTTTTCACTGTGTTGATGTGATCGGAGACTGGCTTGATTTAGACTTGTATCTGTTTCGCTATGCTGTGTAGCTAATCAGTAACTTGATCAAAGCCTGACATTCAATGCATGAGAAAATCATGCTGAACTAGCTCAGGATTTAGAGACCTTTAGGTAGACTGACTGTATTTAGCACGGCATTTGTTAAAACCGGTATGACCTGGAACGAGACAGTCAAGATTAGAAAGTAGAATAAATAAAAACATTTCCAGTGTTTTGCAAAAATATTTGTTTTCTTAAAGTAGTTGTATGTATATTAGTATATTATATTATAAGTACGTTATTGACATAAAAAAAAAAATGTGGTCAGACTATTTTACATGAATTTTGTGTGTGCGTGTGTGTGCGCTTTTCCTCACAGGATAAGCACAATAACCCAGCTGGTATGGGGATTAATGGGAAGGTGATTCTGACTGTGACAACTGTTGATGGTGATGATGCAGAAGGTCTTCCCATGTTTGAGAACAAGGCCAAGAGTCTAACATACAATCTTCTTAATGGGGAGACTCGTATCACTGTAAGTGTGAGGGTGGGGGTAATATATTACCGTTGTTACTTTGATTAGATGAATAATAGCACTTAAATTCAACTTAAAATTTTCAGGGCTCTGCTAATATGTTGGAGCCTACTTCATAGTTGGCTTAAAAGCAACTGTCCACCCTGAGACACATTATATTTGTTGAAGTATTAGTGATTAGCTTAGAGATTCCGGTGCTGATTTGTCAGTCAATACTGTATTGTCGTTATCTGTTGAGGCAGTGTGACAGCGCAGTTACAATACATGTTATTACGAGAGAAATTTTCAGTGATCTCTAGCAGACGGGATAACCCTCGGGTTTCACTGTTACTGTAGTTTAGAAAACCAAAAGAGCAGGAGCTTCTTTAATCACTCACCATATGTCCGCAGCATTCAATATCATATTTCTGAGAAATTGTAGACTTGGGAAAGATAACAAAAGTTGGACTCCCAAGTTCCAGATTGCAGTGCCAGCTGTATGAAGCAGTTGTTCAGAGTTAGGTGGCGTGACCAGCAACAAACCCAGCTCAGCTATTTAGTGATCTATAAAATATCTAGTATGATCTCTGTTTGAGCAAAGTGTACAGATGGGAAGGAGAGAGGGCTGGACAGACTGGAGACTAGGTAGAGCTGAAGCAAGGGCTCTGGTGCTGCAATCAGAAGGTAGTCGGTTGTCACTGTGGGTAATGTAGTATAAAAATTAAAGACAAAGTGAAAATAGACCAGCATATCAGTGGAGAACAAAAATAGCCAACTCAGAATTTCATTATAGCATAAATCTTGGACTCCATTGGAAATAACATATTAATTAGAAATATTGATGTCATTCAGGGTGGATTTTTAGGACAAAGTGCATCAGTACAGTGTAATTCCTACATGCATATTACCATTAATTTATCTTTGTCAAAGTAAGGGTGTGTCTGTCTGTCTGTCTAGGAATTGGCACTTATGGAGAATAGTCCAGGGGCTGATGGAGCCGTGTACACACTCCAATTTCGTCCAGTGCTTGAAGGCCCTAAATCAAACCCCACCATCCCTCCTTTTAATTTGCCCTTCAGATTCTACAATGGTCAGTGTGCAGAGTCAAAACCTCACATTTGCTGAAGCATTAGCTGCTTATTATTATTATTATTATTATTATTATTATTTTTTTTATTATTATTATTTTTTTTAGGTCTTTGGGGCAGTTTTTTGCAAATGAATGAAAAATTTTGAAACTGTCTCTCAGGTTTTATGGATTATTCACTATAAAGATCAGATGTCTCAGACTATACACCTGTTTGCACAGTGTGATGCTGTCATGTTGACCTCCTAATTTAAGGCTGGAAATGCAAAGTATCTTGGGGTCTCGCTGCGCTGACATAAAATGGAGAAAAGAATTATAATTTTATGATTGCCACAAGCAAACCTTATTGTCACAGGCGACCATTTAGGCTATTTGACCAAGTATTCAATGGAACAAGACCAAGCAGTTTTAGTCTAGATTAAATCTAATGTGCGTTTACATTGTATCTTTGTTATTTTACACAGTTTAAGTAACAATTATTTAATAATAATTATTATTATTATAAAAGGATCATGTGCAATTTTTTTTTTTATTTGCATCATTTAACAGGTAAAGAACTAATTAACCATTCATTTGTATTTCTTTAAATAGGTGAATATTGGTGGTTTAAATGTAAATATACGCGTTTGTGTATTTTAGATGCAGAGAACCAGAAGGCTATGGCTGCCATGAGTAAGAAGAAAGACCAGCTGTCACAGTCTATTGAAGTCTACAAAGCAATTTTGGAAACCAACAAACAACTCACAACTGAACTCAAGGGTATGCACTAACTTGTGTGTTCATATGCTTGTTTTATGTATTTACGTGGAGTAGTCCCAGTGTCCTGAACTAGTCTCGATTTGTTTGTTTATTTTTAGGTCAAGTGCAAGATGCAGTTAGTAAAGAGGCTCAACTGAAATCGGAGCTCAAGAACAGTGGCATAGACATTTCAAAATTAACTGATGTGCGTAAACGGAGATTTCTCATTCTTTATTCACACGAGTGTAAAAATCTTTGTATTCCCCAATATGGGAAATTATTCAAGACTAGTAGTCTAGCTATGAGTGTGTTCATGAAGAATGTAAGTTCTGTTCTTTCTTTTGTTAAATGCAGTTCAGAGTTAGATGTGTTATTTGTTAAGCTGTTTAAGTGTTATTCAGAAGACCTGACTCCAAAAACTGAAAAGCATTAACCCTATCATCAAAATATACCAAATAAAAAATCAGTTTAGTTTGATATCTTACGTTCATGCAGCATATTTAATGGTAATGAATCACAAGTTATGGATCATAGTCTTTTTCTAAAACCAACCTATATTGTCTTTTCCTGCTTATTTCACATGAGCCAGTTTTTCTTGAAAAAATGTTTGAACAACAGGGTTTCCAGTATGTTTCTCAAGCTTCAAAATGACTTGGGTAACCATATTAAACACCTTGTAAGCTGGAAGCACATTGTCTTTGTCTTTGTGTGTGCTTGTGTTTAGGTGGAATCGGTTGAGAATTTAATTGATCAGATGACTGCACATTTGGAGGTGCTGCAGAATCTGCCACGTCGAAAATGTACCATGCCTGATCCATTCAGAGGCAGCCATGATGTCCTAGGAAAGGTGTGTGTGTGTGTGTGTGTGTGTGTGTGTGTGTGTGTGTGTGTTAATGTTGCTGCCTGAGATTTAGAAATGAATGAGAACTATTTGTTTTGGTTTATAGATAGCACACCTGGCACTGGTGAAGGATGATGATGCAGCAAAGGTCATTTCCTGGCATATTCTTGGTGACATGGACTGTGTGGTTACTGTGACAACAGCTGCAGCAAAAAAAATCTACGATGACACAAAAGGACGACAACAAGTCATGCCCCTAGAAACAATTTTCTGGAAACCAAATAACAGGTACGTCCACAAGAAATATCTGTGTATATAAAGGATGATGTACAGTCCCCTCTGAATAGATCAAACGATGGATATGAGACGAGAGTTTAGGATTTCCGTTTTCCTGGTGTTTACATCTAGATGTGTTAAAATAATAAAACATTGACCCTTTTGTATCAGACCACCCAATTTTTATGTGAGCAAAAATATAGAAACAGATAAGTCTTGCAGTAAATAACACTTAATATGTGGTTGCATATCCTTTGCTTGCAATAACCGCATCAAGCCTGAGACTTGGTGACATCACAAAGTTGTTGGTTTCTTCTTTTGTGATGCTTTTCCAAGCTTTTACTGCAGCCTCTATCAGTTGTTGTTTCGGAGGGTTTCTCCCTTCATTTTATTCTTCCTGAGGTGAAATGTATGCTCAATTGGCTTAAGGTCTGGTGATTGACTTGGCCAGTCTAAAACCTTCCGCTTTTCGATGAAGCCCTGATGAAGTTTGTTGAGTTGGCAGTGTGTTTTGGATCATTGTCTTTCTGCATGGTTAAGTTCCTCCCAATTAATTTGGATGCATTTCTCTGTAAATTGTAAAGATAAAATGTTCCTGTAAACTTTTCATTCTGAAATTCATTCTGCTGCTACCATCATGAGTTACATCATCAGTAAAAATTAGGGAGCTTGTTCCAGAAAAGGCCATACAGGCCCAAGCCATGACACTACCTCCACCATGCTTGACTAATGTATCATGAGCAGATCCTTTCTTTCTCCACACTTTGGCCTTTCCATCACTTTGGTAGAGGTTAATCTGGGTTCCAGAACTTTTCTGGCTCAACTCTTTCTTTGTGAATTCCAATCTGGCTTTCTGTTTCTTACTGCTCATGAGTGGTTTGCATCTTGTGGTTTGACCTCTATATTTCTGCGCTGGAAGTTGTCTTTGAATGGTCGATTGTGATACCTTCACCCCTGCCCCATGAAGGTGGTTGTTCACCTGTTTTTGGGGTGTTCTTCTCAACTCCAACAATGTTTGTCATCAGCTGCTGTTGTCTTCTTTGCCGGGCCTGTTCCATGTCTGGTTGTTTCACCAGTGGTTTCTTTCTTTTTCAGGACCTTCCAAATTGTTGTATTGGCTCTGCCCATTGTTTGGGCTCTGATAGATTTTTCCCATTTTTCTCTGCTTCACAATGGCTTGCATTTCTCCCATAGACAGCTCTCTGGTCTTCATGTTTGTTTATCCTTTTAAACAACAAACACGGGCAAAACTTAGGACGCAAACCAAGAGTAGACATTCAGAGCTATTAATTATTTAAACAGTCAATTTAACAGGGCACACATGGGCAGCAAGAATAATATGTTCCAATATTTTTGATCAATTGAAAAAATGGGTGGTTTCAAACAAAAGGTGACTCGTTCGAAGTTGTTTAACACCTCTGGATGTAAATATGAGGAAACGAAAGATGAAATTCTAATGTCATCTCATATTCATCTTTTGATCTCAAATCCAAATGTCTTCATTGTATAGAAAAAACAATAGCATTGACCTTGCTGTTCCAGTCCTTTCAGAGTATGTCCATCGGGTAATTTGTTGCAAAATAAATTCCGACAGTGAATAAAGGCAGCTAGCAGTGGAAGAATACAAGAGAAGTGAAACACTTAGCACTGAATTATTCAGTTTGGTGGTGCATTTTATCCTGAAATTACACACCAGCCATAAGCTGTAATTCAACTTGAATAGATAAAAAGAATGATGTGTTGCTCTTTAATAAATTGCAGTGATATAAAGAGAATAAAACATTTTGCGACATACACACAAAGCGGTGGTGATGCAGTCTTCCTTTTTACGAGACCTTTCAGCTTCACAGTAAAAGGACATGTGCGTGGTCTGCTCTAGCAGAAGAAATCTGATTAACTGACTTGGAAAGATGGCATCCTATTACCGTGCTGATCACTGAATTCTTCAGTATTGCATGTTCTACTGCCAGTGTCTGTATATGGAGACTGCATGTCTGCATGCTTGAGTTTTTGCTCCCATTAACAATGAAACTATTTTGCCAAACCCTCTATTTAGAAGGGGTGTCCATTCTTTCAACCTTGTTGGGCATGTTGAAGATGTATTCAAATAATCTTTTGTTAACTTGTACATAGGGTATGAAACTCTGTAGTAGCCCTGATTTGGGGGTGAATCCAAGTGCACACTTCACAATTTTAACCCAGATTTCCCTGTCACAGACTCATATTGGGGATCTACGACAATTCCCTGTTATCACCAATAAGTTGATTATTTTCTTTTAGCATGTTCTGAAGAGTCTTACTCCTTTTGTGCCACAGTAATTGGTTAACAATTATACTTCTTAAGTTATTAAAGAAGGACATGTTTATAGTTATAGTTGATTAGTTACATTTCATGTTGTGAAATGTCTGCAAGACGAGCTGGTTCCAATTATAGTTATCAGTTATGTTATGACCGCTATATACAGACATTTCTTCACCTTTGCCTAATCCACACTTTCTTTATCTTATGCAGAAACTGGAAAGTGCAAATTCTGTCCTGAAGACCCTTGTGTGTCTGACCTACTGCCGATAACCAATAGTTTTTCAAATTAATACTGAATGAAAACATAACACTTTATTACACCATGGAAATGTACTGTACTTTTTAAATGAAATAAATATATACATATTAGTATACATTAACAATTAATCAATATTAAAGTAAATAAAATATATACATACAAACTGAACCAAAAGTAACTCTCAAAATAAATAAAAATGGAGCCATACAAAAATGAATAAAAAACACTTCAAATAACACAACAAAATTTGTCAATGACCGTTTTTATTTCACCTCTAGAGGCCACCCTTGTACTGTATAATGACAGTGGACTCTTCTCGGCCGCTCCCGCAACAGACGAAACCGGGAAAAACTATCGGTGTTTTTTGCTGATAACTGATAGTTCCAGCAATCAGTTATCAGTGACGATTAATTGGCAAAACTGATCAATCGGTCGACCTCTAGTTGCAAAATGCTGACACCTGAGTAAATGATATTTAATCGTCTCCTCCATCTCCTTACAGAAAACTTCATCTTATCAACAATTTCAAAATCTTTGTTAAAAAACACTGCTTCTTAAAAAATAATAATAATGATTGGTTTAATAGGTTATATGGAGCATCCATCATACAGGTCCCTGTGAATGAGATTTAGATAGTTAGATAGTACTCTTGGCCTTAAGTTTCTAGTTTTTCCTCATGTTATTGGTCACTGATTTTGTGTGTGTGTGTTTTTTTTTTTTTTTTTTTTTTTTTTTAGGCCACTGCCCCACATCAAGAATGGTCAAAGTTTGTTCCCTCCGTTAGGAAACCCTGTGTTTGCTAGAGATCTGCTGTTTTTTCCTGACCATGCCGAAAGCTGCAACATGGGTGAGTTCTCAGAGCAATGACTAGGCTCACACATCATTTAGCTTCCTGAAAGCAATAAATGATGGACAGATTTAAGTCAGAGCTGAGTCATTAATTCCCGTTTGAGTCATCTAGGGTTGGTGATGGGTTTGAATGGGTTAGTAGCTGTAGTATTCCCACTGTGTTAGGTTTTCATAGCATTTGCCCTTTCTGTTGTGTGATGTTATGCAGCATGATGTGATGCTGTGTGTGTTTAGACTCACTTCCCCTCCCAGATTGTTTCCAGATGACAGCTCCAGCATGGGGGCTGCCATCATTTGCTTCAATGGCTGGGGTTAATTGTGTTCTGGGGAGTACAGGGATAACTTGAACTAGAAAATGCTGCACGTATACAAGTGTTACTCTGAAGGAGCCCCTCGAGTCTGGATTCTGCACTGATGCACAATAGTGTTCTTTGTCTGTAAATTTAGATTTGTGTGTATGTGTGCCATTCTTTGGGAATTAGATTTCAGTAGTTACAGATGCTTATGTTTGGTATTTACAGGGTTTCACAGTTATGTTTATGTATGTAGAAAATGTGTTTTTTTTGTTTTGTTTTCTTTTTTTTTCACTCCATTCTTTGCCACAGTACCTTTTTCTGTTTTCTGACAGAAGTAATAAATATTATAGTAACAAAAAGGTTATCCCCATGTTTGTGCATGATAGTCATTACATAAACTGCCTTTCAGGCTCCAAATTTGGGCACCAGGGATTTCAAAATGGTGTGTGTGTGTGTGTGTGTGTGTGTGTGTGTGAGAGGGAGAGAGCTTGTGGTAACGATTTGTTTGTTTGTACAGTCTTCACCAATGTTCTTGGAGACACCATATTAGTGGATGATTTGGATTCCGCTAACCATTACCGCAAGAGGGTAAGTATATATTTGTGTGTGTGTGTGTGTGAAGGAAGATTTTTGTCCTTAAATGTCATACCACAAACAATATACAATTTATGCTTAATAAAATAATTAAAGTGCTGCCATTTTTAACCTGATGAGAACCTGCTGGTGTGGGAACAAAATCATTTGAACCTAATATCAAAATTGTATTGAATGCACATAGGCCTGTGTCCATAATCAATAATCAATTAACCAAGCTATTGCATTGGTTAATTGATTAACCTCTACCATTGTGATGGAAAGCCAAAGTATGGAGGAAAACATTTCTGCTCATGATCAGGAACCTGCAAGCTAATTGGTCAAGCATGGTGGAGGTAGTGTCATGGCTTGGTCTTGCATGGCTGCTTCTCGAATGGGCTCACTAATCTTTATTGATGATGCAACTCATGATGGTAGCAGCAGAATTAATTCAGAAATCTACAGAAACATTCTGTCTGCTGGTTTACAGAGAAACTTGATCTTCATGATGCAGCAAGGCAATGATCCAAAACACACTGCCAACTCAACAAAGGACTTCAGCAGTGGTAAAACAGTAGAAGGTTTTAGACTGGCCAAGTCAATCACCAGATCTTAACCCAATTGAGCATACATTTCACCTCCTGAAGAGGAGACTGAAGGGAGAAACCCCCCAAAACAAACAAAAACTGAAAGAAGCTGCAATACAAGCATGGAAAAACAAAAGAAGAATGCAACAGTTTGGTGATGTCAATAGGTCACTGGCTTGACGCAGTTGTTGCCTGCATGGGATATACGACCAAAT